>NC_056750.1:860203871-860291471 GCF_019279795.1 Protopterus annectens
GGAAACTTTCTTTCTCCTTACCGATGTCTGTGAAAGTTAATAATTGCATTATTTGGAAGCAAATACCTCATAAGGATTTTCATTTGTACTGTATTCCTTGCCTTGCCCCAGATTGTAACGCACCTTGCTGTCGATTTTGTGCTAGATTTAACCAATGCTCTAAGCATTTGTATATCTTTGATTCAAAGTTTTGCAAAGATTTAATTACCCTGAAATGTCTTCTGATAACAATCAGTCTACCACAGTTCACAAAAAAACGCAAAGAAAAGAACAGACAGACCGTCTAGGTCCAAAATCGATGAAACTTCTCTTAACCCAGTCGCCGATACTCAGGCGCTTTCGCAGCCCCTGATACCCACTACTTAAGAGTGGCAGCCTCTACAGAGACCCATGTGAAGTCAGAGATGCCGCGAGATTGAGTATTGTACCCGTGGATGTCTCTCCCTCTGATGGGTCTGGAGCCGCTGAGCAGGAACCGGCTTCTGAGGGTGTTTTCAGGCCTCAACATTTCTATATAAAACAAGACGCCAGCTTCAAAAACCAAGACAAAAGCAACTTCTAAGGCTAAAAAAAAAAAGATTCATGAGCCACGTGCTCAGGCTTCTGTGCCTAAAAAACAGATCAAAATGGCTGAGGACTTAATTACCTTGATCATGGGTTCCCAACCCACCCTAAATAAGAGGCCTAGGCAAGACGCTGATTATGAATCTTCACATCAGGTTTCTATTTCTGATTCCTCTTCTGACCAGGAATTTTCTATACCACCCTATGAGGATTTAGATGCAGAGGAATCCATCCCATCTGCATCTCCTGAAGATTATTCTTTTGGAGAAACCTTGCATACTTTAAGGGAACATTTTCATTGGGAGAGTCCGTGTTTCTCTGCCTCCAAAAAGAGGCTTGGGGATTTCCTTCTTCCTCAGCATAGGCCTTTGGCTGTACCTGCTGTATTAGACATTGTTGCTGTGTTTTCGGAATCAAGCATGGCTCCTGATTCCCTACCTCTGGCTCCTAGTAAGCCAGACACACATTATTGGGTTCCTGACTCCCACAAATTTTTATTCAAAAATCCTGCTGCTGACCCTGTAACAGGGTCCCAAAGATGTAAAGGCCTCAACAGCTAAGAATCCTTCCACCTTCTGATAGAGATTCCAGGGCGCTGGAT
Organism: Protopterus annectens; assembly: GCF_019279795.1. Classification (NCBI taxonomy): domain Eukaryota; kingdom Metazoa; phylum Chordata; order Ceratodontiformes; family Protopteridae; genus Protopterus; species Protopterus annectens. Next base: position 860,205,037 of record NC_056750.1, read on the forward strand.
AGATGGGGTAAGGTTTATATGTCTGCAAGCTTGGCATTTAGGGCCTTAAACTGCCAGTTTAATATGCTTAAATATCACCAGCATGTTATGGGATTACTGAAACAGAATGATGATGATTTCTTAATGTGTGGAAAACAAAGAATTACAGGAATTATTGCATGCAGTAGAACAGGTTGGAAAGCATACTTTGCAATGTGGCTTTGATACTGTGGAGGCCTCTTGTAGGGCCGCAGTTTCTGGATCTGTGATTAGAAGGCATGCCTGGCTCAAGGAGCAAAGTCTGCCTGATCATGTTAAAGCTAAATTGTTGGATGCACCTTTATAGCATGATACTCTGGTAATAAGGCAGAAGAGGTTTTAAAGAAAATGGAAGACAAAACTAAATCTATGCAAACTGTAAAAGATTTCTTTCAAGTGCAGCCACCCAGATTCAGTAGACACTGGCCTACAAAAAATTGGTAGTTTCCTGTATCCAACAGAGCCTCGCAAGGCAAATCCAGACGCTCAGAAGGCTCTAGATAATCGCAGGGTTCTTACAGTTCAAAGCAATGTGGTGCCTCTATTTCCAAATCTGGAGGAAACCAAGCACAATCCTACAGTAAGCAGTCTCAATGACTTCCCTCTGCCATCACAAAGCACTTATCTTTTGGCAGCCCCCTTAGGGGGAAATTAGCACTTCATGCTCAAAATTGGCAGTTAACCCAGGACAAGTGGGTACTAAACATAGTACACCAGGGATATAGATTTCATTTCTAGACCTTGCTAATTCCAAATGGTTGGCCAGATCTGCCACAATCAGTGGGCAGAGGCACATATATGTTGCGTCCTTCATGGATATGGGGGCTATTCGACCAGTACCAGAACAGGAAAAAAGGAAGGGTTTTATTCAAGATTGTTCCTGGTACCCAGAAAAGACTATCCCTGGTGCCCATTACTGGATTTATTGATTTTGAACACATTCTTGGACATCCCACAATTCAAAATGCTGACTTTGCAACAGCTTCTTCCCATGCTGGGCAAGAATGCTTGGTTAGTGACGCTAGACTTGAGGCATACCTGCATATCCCAATAATTGAATCGTGCAGAAGATAAATCCGCTTCAAGGCTGGTTTCATGCATTACCAATTTGCTGCACTGCCCTTTGGCTCATCTACTGCGCCCAGGGTCTTTACAAAGTGCCTGGCACCAGTAATTGCTATTTGCAGGCAGAGGCATACAAATCTACCCTTACTTGGATGACTGTCTTATTCAAGCAGAAAACAGGCATTCTTCATCTGGCATTTGTAAAATAGGCTTCTAACATGCCTAGGGTACACTAAATGAAAATAAATCACAACTGGTACCCTCTCAAAAGATTACATTCCTGGGTGCCCAGATGGCTTACCTTATGCCAGACAAGTAAAGGCAACCGACTATTTACTTCAAACAGATGGCAACAAAAACCCAGTTATCTGCAAGACAAATTCTGCAGGCTTTGGGGTTTCTGGCATCCTGCATTCTACTAATTCCTTATGCAAGACTGCATATGAGGAAACTACAGTGGTATCGAAAGTTTATGGAGTCAACATGGTCAGTCTGGAAACAATGATTCTTCTCATTCCCTGCCTACAACAGGAGTTTCTTTGGTGGGCAGAGGCATGTCACCAGAACATGGGATGCTGTTTCACTCTAGCCTCTGCCACCCAAACCCCAACTACAGACTCATCAGACTATGTTTATGGGGCCCACCTGGCAGGGAGATGCATTCACTGCATATGGAGCCCAAAACAAATGCATCTGCATGTCAACCAGAAAGATGTTAATTGTTCAAAATGCCCTGACAGCCTTCAAGGACTTACTTCATCCAGGACAACTACTGATGAAGACCAACACCACCACGATTATGTGGTACATAAGCAGGGGGTTACACATTCCTACTCCCTTTGCAGACTAGCCATGGCATTGTGGGGGAGAGCCTTGACTTACCAAGTACATCTTCAAGCTCAAATCCTGCCAGGAAAACAAAATACTCTTGCAGACTACCTAAGCAGAAATCATATGGACCCTCACGAGTGGAAATTGGATCCACAAGTCTTCCACATGATCGAGAAATGGGGGAGTCCGGCCATAGATCTGTTTGCCTCTCCCCAAAATTATCAACTGGACAAGTTCTGCACAAGGACTTATCTCAGATGAGCATGGAAAGTGGGTGCCCTTTCCTTCAGTTGGAAAAACCCATCAGTCTACGCCTTTCCTCCTCTGCCTCTTCTTCCCAAGGTCTTACTAAAGGTCAGACAGGAAAAAACAAAAGTGATCCTAATTGCCCCTGACTGGCCTTGCCAGCACTGGTACCCAATTCTAAGGAATGTCTCTACTACCTCCTTGGTACTTGCCTCAAATACCTCATCTACTGTCTCAGCAGAGCAATCAAATTCTGCACAATCAGCTCCAAACTCTGAACCTGGCAGCGTGGCTGATCATGCAATTATTCAAACTCCTCCTCTCAAATCTGTGATGGATGTCATTTTGGAAGCCAGAAGGCCTAGTACTAGAAAATCTTATGCTGATAAATGGAAAAGATTCTGTGCTTGGAACCAAGCACAGGGAACGGACACAGCAAAGCCAAATATTCCTCAGATTTTATGATGCTTGACAAGGGCCTAGATTTTTCATCAATAAAAATCCATGCCTCTGCCATCGCTGCTCATTGCAACACAGAGCCTCCCATCTTTTCTCATCCTCTGCTAAAACAGTATCTTAGAGGGGCCAAAAATTTAAGGCCCCACAGAAGATCACCAACTCCTGCATGGGACCTCAATTTTGTGTTCGAAAAGCTCACCCTGCCTCCATTTGAACCAGCAGCTACTGCAGATGTAAAGTTTTTATCTTGGAAAACAGCTTTCCTTGTGGCAATCACTTCAGCAAGAAGGGTTTCAGAACTACAGGCCCTCATGGCTGTGGAGCCTTTTATTACATTTTACCCGAACAAGGTGTCCCTCAGGACCAATTCTTCCTTTATGCCTAAGGTGGTATCCAGTGTGGCTCTTATCCAAGCTATTCACCTGCCAACTTTTTACCCAAATCTGAAAAACAAGGGGGAGTGGATTCTGCATTCCTTGGACGTACACAGACTACTAAGATCTACTTAAACAGGACCAAATCTCTAAAAGTCTGAGCAGCTACTGGTGGCATTTGCTGCAGGATCAGAGGGGGAGGCTATTACAAAGCAGACTTTCAAAGTGGATAAGCCACTGCATTAGTTTCTGCTACTTGCATCATGGTAAACCGGTGCCCAAGGGAATCGGGTCACATTCCACCAGGGCTGCTTTACCTCAGCAGCGTTTCTCAGAGGAGTGCCAAACAGACATTCTAGAAGCTGCTACTTAGAGCACTGTTCATACTTTTACAAAGCATCATCATTTGCCCCTCTAAGTCCAGGGCAGGCTTTGCCACTGCAGATGTTCGTGTTTCACTGTTGCAGTCATTACTCTTGGGTTATCTTGCTGGCAGGCTACCCGCAGTCTGCCTGAATTCCAAAGTCCTGGTCCGGCGTCTGTTGCTGTTGCCTCTTCCCTGACGTCAGTGCGCCAGGGGTATAAAAGATGCAGCCGATGCAATTTTCTGTCTTTCTTGCCGCGCGGTGCCCGAAGGAAAAGCAGTCCGCAAGTGTCGGTTGGCCTACTCCTGAGATTTTCAAATCCGAATTTCAGAACCAAAGTCTTCATTAAAACTACGTACCCCGTTGGGGAAACTTTTTTCTTGCTCCAGAACGATGTCAGAAAAAGTTAACAATTGTATTTCTTGTGGGGAAGCAAATACCTCATAAGGGTTTTCATTCTTGCTGGATTCCTTGCCTAGGCCCTGACCACTACGTTGCTGTCTGTTTTGTGCTAGATTTAACCAACGCACTTAAGCGTTGGTTCAATTTTGCATTTCATTACTTTGGCTGAAGATTTAACTATGTAATGCCGTTGGAACAGCTGATGACCGGAGTTTACAAAAAAACGCAAGGACAAGGAAAAGGATAGGCATCAGAGGTCCAAAACCGACGAAGAGGCCTCCGTTAGGCCAGTTGCTTGTTTGCCAGTTCTCAGTGAGGCGCTTTCGCAGCCCCTGGCACCCGCTACCTCAGAGCCACAGGCCGCTTCAGACTCCCACTTGGAGCCGACTGGGCCTCTGGATACTCAAGGTATTGGACACACAGAAATTATTCCCTCAGATGGGTCCGGAGCCGCTGAGCAGGCATCAGCTTCTGAGGGGATCTTCAGACCTACACAGTTATACGTTAAACAATCTTCAGCTTCAAAGACTAAAACAGCTCTAAAGGCAAAGAAGCAAGTGCAGCATTCTCCTACTCTGGTGACTTCCATGCCTAAAAAACAGATGCTTTAAAATGGCCGAAGACCTAATTACTTTGATCAGGGGTTCCCATCCCCCCCCTGATAGAGGCCTAGGCAAGAGGCCGAATATGATTCTTCTGATCAGGTTTCAATTTCCTCTAATTCCTCTTCTGAACAAGGATATTCTTTTCCTCCCTATGAGGATTCTGATGAGAGCCAAGATTACTCAATCTAAGAAAAGGCTCAGACTTCCTGCTACTACCTCAGCACAGACCCCTTGCTATTCCACCTGTTCTACACATTGTAGATTATGTATTTTCAGAGTCCGGCCTGTCCCCAGAGTCTTTACCCCCTCCACCTTTTAAGTCCGACAGAGATACTACAAGGTCCCAGACTCTCATAAATTCCTATATAAAAACCCTGCTGCTGACCCAGAAGCTATATCTCAGGGTCCCAAAGGGGTCAGAGCTTCCACTGCAACAAACCCTGTCCACTCTAGGGATTCTAGGGCTCTGGACAGATGGGGGGAAAAGTTTACACTTCTGCTACCTTGGCTGTAAGGGCTTTAAATTGTCAGTTTCATATGATTAATTATCAGCAATATTTAATGTCATTGCGTAAACAGAAAATGTTGACAAATTCTGAAGGTTCAGAGAACAAGGAAATGCAGGATTTATTGCATGCTGCTGAACAAGTGGGAAAAGGTACTTTGCAATGTGGTTGATTCACTGGAGGCCTCTTGCAGGGCTGCTGTTACAGGTTCTGTTATTAGAAGGCATGCTTGGTTAAAGGGACAGAATCTGCCTGATTATGTTAAAGCAAAATTATTAGATGCTCCATTACAGCATGATACTTTGGTGCTGAAGCAGAAGAGGTGTTGAAGAAAATGGAGGATAAAGCGAAATCCATGCAGACAGTTAAGGATTTCTTGCAGGTACAACCACCCAGATTTAGCAGGAACTGTCCTTCAAAAAAATTGGTCCTTTCGAGTGTCAGGCCACAGAGGTGGATACAGACGTCCCAGAGGCAGATCTCTGCCCCAAGGCTCATACAGACCTAAACTGGGTGCACCTACCTCCAAAAGCAGAGAAGACAAATCACAACCTTACAGGAAACGGTCCCATTGACTTCCCTCTGCCAGATCCAAGGACTTTTCTTTTGACAGCCCCCTTAAGGGGAAAACTAGAACTTTTTTCACAAAATTGGAAAATGATTACCCAAGACAAATGGGTCTTGAACATAGTGTCCCAGGGCTACAGGTTCCACTTTCACACCTTGCCAACAGCGAAAGGTATGCCAGACCTGCCACACATTCAATGGGCAGAGGCACAAAAGCAAATTACAGCCCTCATGGACATGAGGGCTGTTCAACAAGTACCACAACAAGAGCAGGGGCAAGGATTTTACTCTAGACTTTTCTTGGTGCCCAGAAAGGACAAAACCTGGAGACCAATACTGGACCTGTCTATACTAAACACGTTTCTGGAGGTTCCAAAATTCAAGATGTTGACTCTACAGCAACTACTGCCCATGCTGGGCAAGAAGGCTTGTATCGTAACTTTGGACCTAAAAGAGGCATACCTGCATGTCCCAATCAGACAATCTTGCAGAAGATTCCTCAGATTCATAGCTGGCTCAATGCATTACCAATTCTCTGCACTGCCCTTTGGCTTATCTACTGCGCCCAGGGTCTTCCGAAAATGCCTGGCACCAATAATTGCATTTTGCAGACAGAGGAATTCAGATATAGCCCTACTTGAACGACTGCCTTATTCAAGCAGAGAACAGACATTCTCCTAAAGCATCTGGCGTTTGTAAAAAGATTATTAATTTGCTTGAGTACACAGTAAACAAAAACAAATCAAAACTAGTACCCTCTCGAGAGATAATATTCCTGGTTGCAAGCTTAATTACAACTTCCCAGATGGCTTATCTCACACCAGTCAAAGGCAACTGACTTCTTACTTCAAAAAAATTGGCAACACACCCACCCAGTTATCTGCAAGGAAAATCCTGCAGGCCTTGGGCTTCATGGCATCCTGCATTCTACTAATTCTAATTCCATATGCCAGACTGCATATGAGGAAACTACAATGGTAGCTAAAAAGTGTTTGGACTCTGCATTGCCACAGCCTGGAGACAGTAATTACCCTCATTCCCTGCCTGTAACAGGAGTTTCGATGTTGGGCACAGGCCTGTCACCACAACAATGGTCTGCCATTCACTTTACCCACAGCCAGACAGACACTGACAACGGATGCATCAGATTATGCGTGGGGGGCTCGTATGGCAGGAAAATGTATTCAAGGCACATGGCCTGCAAGCCAGATGCATCTTGTCAGAAAGATGCTAGCTGTTCAGAATGCCCTGACAGCTTTCAAGGATCTACTTCATCCAGGACAGCTACTGATAAAGACGGACAATACTATGGTCATGTGGTACATAAACAAGTAGGGAGGCACACATTCCTACCCCCTCTGCAGACAAGCAGTGACCCTGTGGGACACAGCATTGACTTATGAAGCTCACCTGCAAGCAGAATTCCTGCCAGGAAAAACAAATACTCTGGCAGACGAACTAAGCAGAACCTCATGGATCCCACGAGTGGAAACTGGATCCACAAGTCTTCATCATGATAACAAGGAAATGAGGATGCCCAGACTTAGATCTATTTGCCTCCCCTCAACTGCCAATTAGAGATTTTGCACAAGGACGCATCACAAACAAGCATGGAGTGGACGCCCTATCCTTCAGCTGGAAAAACCTAAGTGTATGCCTTTACTCCACTGCCTCTCCTTCCCAAGGTACTCCTAAAGGTCAGACAAGAGAAGCCAAAAGTGATGATTGCAGCAGACTGGCCTTGCCAGCACTGGTACCCAATCCTAAAGAGCTTGTCTCACGGTCCAGCATGGATACTGCCTCAATCTTCTCACTTGCTGACCCAACAAAACAGTCCGATCCTGCACAGCCAACTCAGGACCTTAAATCTGGCAGCATGGCAGATAATGTAGCCATTCAGAACACTCCTCTTTCAAAAGCCGTTATGAATGTCATCTTGGAGGCCAGGAGGCCCAGTACCAGAAAGTCTTATGCAGAAAAATGGAAGAGATTCTGTGCTTGGAACAAGGCATTGACACCTATGTACCAAATATTCCTCAGATTTTACAATACCTAACTGATGCTGGACCAAAGGCCTTTCCTTTTCATCAATTAAGATTCATGCCTCTGCCATTTCAGCCAATTAAAATACGGAACCACCTATCTTTTCTCATCCATTAATAAGGCAGTACCTCAGAGGGGCCAAAAACATCAGGCCCCCAAGGAGAGCACCAATTCTGGCATGGGGCCTCAATTATGTCTTGGAAAAACTCGCACTGCCTCCTTTTGAGCCAGCCTCAACAGCTAATATAAAATTCTTATCCTGGAAAACAGCTCTGCTCCTAGCAATAACCTCTGCAAGACAATTCTCGGAGTTACAAGCACTCATGGCTGTGGAATCTTATTTTTCATCCAGACAGGGTTTCTCTTGAGGACAAACCCAACATTTATGCCTAAGGTGGTGTCCAGTGTGGCCCTCGACCAAACCATTCACTTGCCTACCTTTTATCCAAACCCACAGAACAAGGGTGAGAAAATTCTGCGTTCTTTGGACATGCACAGACAGCTACGCTTCTACTTGGACAGAACTAAAGCTTTCAGAAAGACTGAACAACTTTGTGTCATATGCTGCAGGATCACAAGGAAAGACTATCTCAAAACAGACTATTTCTAAATGGATAGGTCACTGCATCAGTTTTTGCTATTCTCAGCATGGCAAATCGGTGCCTAAGGGCATTAGGCCTCATTCTACCATAGCAGCAGCCACTTCAGCAGCCTTCCTCAGAGGAGTGCCAACCAAAGACATCTTGCACACTTTTACAAAGCACTGCCACTTGCCTCTAAATCCAGAGCAGGCTTTCCCACTGCAGTTCTGCAGGGCCTCATAGCCTCTCCTAATCCTATTTAGCTCAGCCACCCATCCTCAGCTTTGGGATTCAACCCAAGAGTAATGACTGCAACAGTGAAACATGAATATAGTACAGTTGTGTACCTACCATAAATGTAGATGTTAGTGTATCACTGCAGTCCAGGTTACTGTCCCACCGTCCCCCTTTATTTTGCTGGGGTTTACCTGTACTTCTCTATTCTATACAACCTATGTGGTGTATTTGCTTGTAGATGAAGGAAATGTTACTTTAGTGCATGTATGTTTGTTATAATATATTTAGCCTACCCTTTTGGGGGCACCTGACATCTAGGGCAAGAAAAAACTGAAGAAAATGGCGTCTGCTGCATCTTTTATATCCTGGTGCACTGACGTCAGGGAAGAGGTGACAGCAACTGATGACGGACCAGGACTTTGGAATTCAGGCAGACTGCAGGTAGCCTGCCAGCAGGATAACCAGAGTAATGACTGCTACAGTGAATGCACTCTAACATCTTCATTTATGGTAGGTACACAACTGTACTTTCTGCAGGGCCTTATAGCCACTCCTAATGCTATTTAGTTCCAGCCTCCCATCCATAGCTTTGGGATTCTACCCAAATGTAATGACTGCAACAGTGAAACACGAACTTAGTACAGTTGTGTACACTTGCCATAAATGTAGATGTTCAAGTGTATTCACTGTTGCAGTCCAGGTTACCCCCCCCCCCGTTTCTTTTTTACTTAACTATATTCTACAGCCTTTGTGGTGCATTTGCTTATATATACATATATATATATATATACATATATATACATATACAGATATATACATATACATATACATATATATATATATATATATATATATATATATATATATATATATATATATATATACATATACAAACACACAATTTTTTTTGCTCCCCATTTGGGGGGCACCTGACACATGGGGCAAGAAAAACTGAAGAAAATGGCGTCTGCTGCATGTTTTATACCCTTGATGACCGGACGTCATGGTAGAGGAGACAGCAACCGACACGATCCAAGACTGATATTCAGGTTGACTGAGAGCAACCTGCCAGCAGATTACCCAAATGTAATGACTGCAACAGTGAATACACTCTTAACAGCTACATTTATGCAAAGTGTACACAACTGTACTTTCCCGTTTTATTTGTCCAAGGACAATCACGACAAGTTACCCTCTGGACGACCTCACACGGCATAAGGGAACACAGGTACACCCACAGTGGCAGTCTGCATCTCACCCGGTGGCTGATAGGATTCTGATCCCCTTTAGACACCTGTACAACTACAGCATCCTCAGTGTCCTGCAGGAGTCCCGGAAACCTACCAAGAAAACTTGACTCAGTGGAAAAGGTTTTCCATATGGTGTCACAAAAGACAGTTGGACCTGCTGGGACGCAGCATCCCTCTTATCCTGTCTTACCTGTGTGAACTATTACAGACAGGTCTGGCTAACTCTTCCTTAAAAGCACACTTGTCTGTAATCTCTGCTGGTTTGCCTCTGGATCCACCCCTAGCATCCAGATTGCCGACCAAACTCTTCCTTGGAGTACTTCACCTGCGACCTCCCAGGAAACTGTCCCCTCCTCCCTGGGATCTTAACTGTGTAATAGAAATACTCACCCTAGCTGCTTTTGCGCAGGTAGACAAAGGTTCCCTAAACTTTAGCACATGGAAAACTTATTGGTGGCTCTCATCTCAACCAGGAGGGTCTTAGTTACAAGCTCTGATGGCTACACCACCTTTTCTAGTTTTCCACCTTGATAGGGTTAATTTCAGAACTAACCCATCCTTCATGCCCAAGGTAGTGAATGACCTATCTTTGAACCAGGCCGTACACCTGCCCACCTTTTTCCCCAACCCGCAGGGGGAAGTGAGTACTTCATTCCCTAGATGTCCACACACAGCTTATGTTTTATCTACATAAAACAGTCCATTAGGAAATCAGATCAGCTGCTTGTCTCTTTCCACCCCAGAGCCCTGGGGAAAGCAGTGACCAAACCATTTCTGCCTGGATCTCCAGGGCCATTTCCTTCTGTTACTTTTACCATGGGAAAACCTTGCAGGGCAATATTAAAGCCCACTGCACCAGAGCAATGGTCTCTACTGGAGCCGCCTTTAAGGGGGTAGACACCAACACCATGCTTGAAGCAGCTTACTTGGTCCTCAGTGCATGCTTTCACCAAGCATTACAAGCTGGATGAATATCTCTAGGGCCAGGGTGGGGTTTGCCAAGGATATTCTTCAGTTTCCAGGAACCTTCTTCCAGACCATCACCCCATTCAGTGAGCTTTTGCACTCACCCACATGTAGAATACTGCAACATTGGAATAGGACTTAGGAAAGTTGTGTAAAATCTTACCATAGCCATAGAGTTCTCTCATGTTGAAGTATTCTTTCCCTCCCACCTTCCCCTCCTGTCAGGTTGCATTTGCTGTTCTTATTAGCACTGGACGGGTTATGCCTTTCTAGGACTAGCTCTGACTGGGATCTTCTGTTCTAAGGGCTGGTGCATGCAGACGTCTCTCTTGTGGCCCACGTTTCTGCAGGCACGTCAGACTCCTGATGCACCTTGAGGGACTGAAAAACTTAATACTGGCCGGATATACGCGAAAGGAAGAGGGGTAAACCCATATGTAGAATACTGAAACATGGAAGAGGGTCATCTATGGTTATAGTAAGATTTTGCACAACTTCCTTTTTATAACCAGATGGCCCCTTCTTCCTTTTTTGTAAATTTAGATTTAAAAGATGATTATTAAATTCCTAGTCCAGATTTCAGGCATTTTTTAAGGTTTTGTTTGTCCTAGGTCACACAGTTCTTACCATTTGGACTATCCACTTCAAGAGCATTCAGTGTCTTGCTCTTGTCATAGCCCATTTCAGGCTGTGGAATAACCACATTTTCCATACTTGTGTGACTTACCTTTGCAGTATCTTTTAGAAAGTGTCAGGAATCTTTCACTTGAGATCTCCTACACAGGCTGGTATTCCAAAATTAATTTAAAAAGATTTTTGAATTCATCCCACAAGATTGTGTTCCTGGGGTGGCTGCTAGATATCACAGTACAAAGCTTTTCTTTTACAGGGAAAAATAAACGTATGTTTGGATCTGTTGTAAGAGTTTACTAAAACTTCAGTCTGTGACTGAATACCTCAGGATTGTGGGTCTCATGGCATCTATGATTCTCAAGTTATCTCTGGCAAAGCTCCACTTGAGAAATATGCAGTGGAATCTCAAGTCTTTGGTCCCAGCATTGATGCCTATTATCTTTCCAGATTCCAGTTCTGGGATTTGAGAGAAGAAAAATCATTTGGTGACGTCAGATAACCCTAATTCCAGGTCTTCCCCATCTCACCTACTGCTCCAAAGTTGTCACCACAGACCTCTGACTTTGCTTCGGAGTAGAAGGGGGATAAAATTGCATGCTATCTGGGACAACAAAGGCTTTCACAAACCGTAAGAGTTGCTTGCCATTAACAAGGCACTTTACTTAGAATCTTCTTTGGTTCCCAGGACCGTTTTGTTATGTGGTACATCGGAGAGCTAGACCTTCCCCTTTTGCAGACTAGCCATGTAAGCTTGGTATACAGCTTTACAGCACAATTTCACTCTGCAGACATCCTGTGTTCCATCAAAGCAAAATAGTGTGGCAAAGAAGCTGACTAACATATAGGGAGATCCTCGCGGATAGTAGCTAGATCAGGTGGGTCTCAAAAGATTTTGATCTGCCTTTGGGGTTCAGATATTTTTGCTTACTCTCTGAACAGTCTGCTAGTAAGTTTGCTCCTGAACTACAAGCAGGAAGGCCTGGAAGACTGATGCCCTTTTCCTTCAGTAGGCACGTGCCTGTATGCCTTTCCTCTGTCCAGGATACTTCAGAAAATTCTGAAGGAATCCCTTGGTCATGGTGATGACTCCTACCTGGCCCAGGCAACAGTGGATGTTCTTCGTGTTTCACTGTTGCAGTCGGCACATTTAGGTTGTCAGCTTGCCGTAGCCCTCAGTCGGCCTGATTAACAGTGTTGGGTCCTACGTTGGTTGCTGTGTCCTGTTCTGTGCCATCAGGTCGTCAGGGGTATAGAATATGCAGCAGATGTTGTTACATCAGTCTTTCTTGCTGTGTGGTGCGTGAAGCAGAAGCAGTTCACAAGTGCCGGTTAGCAGACTTCTGAAATTTTCGTTTTCGAGTTTCAGAAACGAAGTATTCAACTAAAAGCCAAGTACCCTGTTGGGGAAACTTTCTTGCTCTAAACTGATGTCAGTAAAAGTAAATTGCATTTCTTGTGGAAAGCAAATACCTCAAAGATTTTCATTCTTACTGTATTCCTTGCCTAGGCCCTGACCTTGACGTACCTCACTGTCAGTTTTGTACTTTATTTAAACCACGAATTATCCGTCATTGGTATATTTTCACCTCTAAATATTTTGGTGCTCTGTTTAATTATCCTGATATGTTTTCAGTAAGCCATCTGACTACCGACATTCCAAAAAAATGCAAAGATAGAGACAGCCCGCCGAGGCACTGACTCTCAGTGAGGCGCTTTTGCAGCCTCAGATACCCACTACTTCAGATTCGCAGGCCTCTACTGAGACCCCTTTGGAGTCCGGTATGCTGCGAGATGCTTAAACTGTGGAACCTGCGGATGTGTCTACCTTGGATGAGTCCGGAGCCACTGTGCAGGCACCAACGTCTGAAGGTGTATTCAGGCCTACTGACTTGCATGTTAACCGCTATCATCTTCAAGGCCTAAAACTCGCAACATGCCTAGAAAACTGACACCCAGACCGCATGGTCAGGCCTCTATGCCTAAAAAACAAAGAATGACTGAAAACGTTATTACTTTAATCAGGGGAAGTCAACCTTCCCCGTCAGAGACCTAGGACTGAGTTTGCTTATGATACTTCTGACCAGGATTCTGAAATTTGTTTTCCCTGATGACCAGGATTTACCCTTGTGTACCTATGAGGATTCGGATGCTGAGGACTTCTGCTTCTCCCCCAGAGGATTTCTCTTTTGGTGAAACCTTGCATACTCTCTGGGAGCATTTTCATTTGGAAGGTCAGGATTTCTCTGATTCTAAAAAGAGGCTTAGGGATTTCTTACTTCTGCCCCAGCACAGGTTTTTAGCTATACCTCTTGTACTGGACATTGTTGTTGCCTTTTCGTAATATAGCATGGCCCCCTATGTACCTCCTGCTCCCAGAAAACCTGATAGTTATTGCAGGGTTTCTGACTCTCCAGTTCCTTTTTAAAAATCCTACTGCGGATCCTGAGACCATTTCACAGGGACCCAAGGGCATTAAAGCTACTACTGCCAAAAATCCTACCCCCTCTGATGGTGACTCCCGGGCGCTGTATAGATGGGTAAGAAGGTGTACACTTCTCCAACTTTGGCCATTAGGGCCTTGAATTGCCATTTTCATATGTTAAAGTATCAACATATTGGATTGCTTAAACTGAAAATGATGTTGATTCCTGACTCTGCTGGAAATAAGGATTTACAGGATTTAATGCATTCTGCTGAACAGGTTGGAAAACCTACTTTGCAATGCGGGTTTGATTGACTAGAGGCATCTTGCAGGGCTACTGTAACTGGGTCTGTACTTAAAAGGCATGCTTGGCTTAAGGAGCAATCCTTGCCAGGTTATGTTAACGTGAAATTACTGGATGCTCCCTTGAATCAGGACCACCTGTTTGGCAACAAGGCAGAAGAATTTCTTAAAAAGATGGAGGAAAAAGCTAAATCTATGCAAATTATTTGATTTTTTTTTTTTACAAGTACAACCTCCGAGATTTAGTAGGCATTGGCCTTCTAAGAATTGGTCCTTTTCTGCCTCTTCCAGACCTTCAGTCCAAACCCAGATCCAGCAGAGCATCCAGGCTTCAGTCCCAAGGTATGCATAGGACTAAGCAGTGTGGGGGGAGGGGGGCGTTTCCCCTTCCACTTCCACACCTGGGAGTAATCAGACTGCCCTCTATGGTAAACTGTCTCAATGATTTTATAAAACTTTCAAGCACTTCTCAGCTGACTGCCCCTTTGGGGGGAAAGATTGCACTTCATGCAAAGAACTTGGGGACTCATTACCCAGGACAAATGGGTTTTAAATAGTGTCCCAAGGATACAGATTTCACTTCCACACATTACAAACTGCAAGCGGTCGGCCGGATCTATCTCCAAATCAGTGGGCAGAGGCCTAAAAGCAAATACTCTCTTAAGCACAGGGGCTATTCAGTTGGTACCAGAAGACAAAAAGGGACGAGGTTTTTACTCCATTTTTCCCGGTACCCAGAAAAAACAATTCATGATGTCCTATCCTGGACCAGTCTACTCTAAACACCTTTTTGGCAATTCCAAAATTCAGGATGCTGACTCTTCACCAGTTGCTTCCTATGCTAAAGATGCCTGGTTGGCAACACTAAATTTAAAGGAAGCATACCTGCACATCCCAATCGAGGAATCTTGCAGAAGATACCTACGCTTCAAAGCAGGCTTACATGCACTGTCAGTTCTCTGCACTGCCCTTTGGCTTATCTACTGCGCCCAGGGTATTCACAAAGTGCCTAACTCCAGTCATTGCATTTTGCAGGGAAAGAAATATTCAAATATACCAATACCTGGATGATTGTCTAATTTAGGCAGAAAATCAGGACATACTTTTGAATCATCTGGCTTTTGTACAAAGGGTGCTAACCTGTCTGGGGTACACCATAAACAAAAAAAATCACACGTGGTACCCTGTCAAATTATTTTCTTGGGAACAAGCTTGAATACAACTTCCCAGATGGCTTTCCTCAGCCAGAGGAAACAAATTCACTTGACAACCTTCGTCAAACAAGTTTACGCAAAAACCCTGCTATCTGCAAGGCAAATACTACAAGCCTTGGGGTTCATCGCCCCCTGCATTCTTCTAATTCCGTATGCAAGACTGCATATGAGGAAACTACAATGGTATCTAAAAAGCCTATGGTGTCAGCATTCTCAGGATCTAGAAGCAATGATTCTTATCATTCCTTGTCTACGCCTAGAGTTCCTTTGGTGGGCAGAGGCCTGCCACTAAAACCAGGGACTACCATTCACACTAACCCCTGCCGCTCAAACCATAACAGATGCATCAGACTATGCATGGGGGGCACACCTGGCAGGGAAGTGCATTCAGGGCAAATGGAACCCAATTCAAATGCGCCTTCACATCAATCAAAAAGAAATGTTAGCGGTACAGTATACTCTGACTGCCTTTAAGGACCACATTCTTCCAAGACTATTAATGGTAAAGACAGACCACACCACTGATGTTCATCGTGCATACAGCTGCAGTCATTACAGTTGGTTTATCCTGCCGTCAGGCGGGTCCTCGGTTGGCCGAATTCCAAAGTCTAGATCCGGCGTCGGTTGTCGTCGCTTCTTCCCTGATGTCAGTGCGGCAGGGGTATAAGAGGCAGCAGACGCCATTTTCTTCAGTCTTTCTTGCCGTGTGGTGCCCGAAGCAGAAGCGGTTCGCAAGTGCCGGTCGGCCAGCTCCTGAGATTTACAAACAGTATTTCAGCCGAAGTCTTCTTTAAAGCTAAGTACCCCGTTGGGGAAACATTTCTTGCCTCAGACCGATGTCAGACAAAGTTAATAATTGCATTTCTTGTGGGAAGCAAATACCGCATAAGGATTTTCACTTTCTGTATACCTTGCTTGGGGCCAGACCACGACGTCTTGGCCTGCCGTTTTTGTGCTAGGTTCAACAAGCGCACTATTAAGCGCCGGGCGGAGTTCGCCCTTCATTATTTTGGCAAAAAATTTTAATTATGTCGTTTGATACACCGCCAGTTTTAGGCAAAAGACGCAAAGACAAGGACCGACATCAGAGGTCTGCACAGAGTACTGAGACCACGCTTAGGCCTACTACTGGTTCTCCGGTTCTCAGCGAGGTGCCTACACAGCCCTTGACTACCGATGTAACTATTTTACCGGTGAATTCAGTACCAGAGATCGCAGGCTCCTCTGTCTCAATTTCCACTGCAGATACCGATGCCAGTCTTAGCGGGGAAACCGAAAATTTAGTGAGGCCTGCCATTTCTGAAGGAGTCTTCAGGCCTACCACCTTCTCTATTAAATCCTTCACTAAATCTAAAGCTGCAATGAAAACTAAAAAACAGGGTCTTCAGACCTCCTCTCAAGGCTCCATGCCTAAACAGTTGCTTAAAATGGCTGAGGATTTGATAACTCATCAGGGGTTCTCAACCCCCCTCAGACAAAAGACCCAGATTGGAGGAAGACTACCCTTCCTCAGACCAGGCTTCTATTACCTCAGACCATTCTGAGGACCAGGATTATGCCTATTCTCCTTTTGAAGACTCTGATGCTGAGGAGTTTATTCCCTCTGTCTCTCCCCCCCCCCCCTGAGGACTACTCTTTTGGGGAAACCCTGCATACATTGAGGGAGCACTTCCACTGGGAAGGCCAAGATTACTCAGATTCCAAGAAAAGGCTCATGGAATTTCTACTGCTCCCCCAGCATAGGCCCCTGGCTATCCCTCCTGTTTTAGATATTTTGGATGATATGTACACAGAAGCCAGTCTTAATCCAGACTCTTTACCTCCAGCCCCTGTTAAACCAGACTGGTATTACCGGGTTCCTGATTCTCACCAGTTCCTTTATAAAAGCCATACTACTGACCCAGAAGCCATTTCACAGGGTCCCAAGGGGATAAAGGCCTCTACTGCTAAAAACCCTTTACCTTCAGAGAGAGAGTCCAGAGCATTAGAAAGGTGGGGGGGAAAAGGTGTGTACATCAGCCACTTTAACCATGAGGGCATTAAACTGTCAATTTCATATGTTAAAGTACCAACAGTTTTTGTTCTCAGCTGAAAAGCAAAATGACACAAACAGAACCAGATTTGAAAGAGTTGCAGGATTTATTCCATGGAGCAGAGCAAGTGGGTAAACATACCTTGCAGTGTGGTTTTGATGCTTTAGAGGCCTCATGTAGAGCTGCTGTCACGGGATCTGTTATGCGTAGACATGCTTGGCTCAGAGTAAACCTTACTAGATCATGTCAAAGCAAAGTTATTAGATGCACCACTTCAAAAAGATGTATTGTTCGGTGTTAAAGCTGAGGAGGTACTAAAGAAAATGGAGGAAAAAGCGAAATCTATGCAAACAGTTTGCAGGTGCAACCTCCACGCCTCAGCAGAAACTGGCCTTCAAAAAATTGGTCCTTTCCAGCCATGGACAGACCTCAAAGGGGCAGATACAGACACCCAAGGGGGTAGAGGACAACCTCAAGGATCTTACAGAGCTAGACAGTGGCAAGCACCAACCCCAAGAGGTGAAGATGGACCACAGTCATTTAGAAAACGCACACAATGATTTCCCCCTATGCCTGCCAAAGCTATTATGGCAGCACCTTTGGGCGGAAAACTGGCATTTTCAAAAAACTGGCACATTGTTACAAAAGACCAGTGGATTCTGGACATTATAGACAGAGGCTACAGGTTCCACTTTCACACCCTTCCAAAAATGAGAGGCTTGCCAAACCTGCCACAAAATCAATGGGCAGAGGCACAGACAAATTTCTGCTCTCATGGATATGAAATCAATTCAAGAGGTACCTGCAAAAGAACAAGGTCACGGTTTTTATTCCAGGCTATTTCTGGTACCAAGGAAGGACAAAGATTGGAGACCCATCTTAGACCTATCCATCCTAAACACATATCTACAGGTACCAAAATTCAAGATGCTCACATTACAGCAGCTTCTTCCCATGATGGGCAAGGAGTCTTGGCTGGTAACGTTGGACCTCAAGGAGGCATACCTGCATGTCCCTATCAGACAAGATTGCAGAAGATACCTCAGATTTCTTGCAGGTTCAACCCATTACCAATTCTCTGCGTTGCCCTTTGGCTTATCTACTGCACCCAGAGTGTTTACGAAATGCCTGGCATCAATAATTGCCTTCTGCAGACAACAAGGAATACAAATCTACCCATATCTGGATGACTGCCTGATCCAAGTGGACAGCAAGGACATTCTATTGTAGCATCTGGCGTTTGTAATAAAACTGCTAAACTACCTGGGATACACAGTGAACAAAAAGAAATCAAAACTAATACCTTCTCAACAGATAATTTCCCTGGGTGCCAGCTTAAATACAACCACCTAGATGGCCTACCTTATGCCAGACAAACAAGGGCAACTGTCTCAATACTTCAATAAAATGGCAACTTTAACCAGACTAACTGCAAGGAAAGTCCTGCAGGCTCTGGGATTCATGGCATCTTGCATCCTACTGATACCATGTGCAAAGCTGCATATGAGTAAACTACAATGGTATCTAAAAAACTTATGGTCTCAGCACAGCCACAGCTTGGAAACAATTATACCAGTCATTCCACGCCTTCAAAAGGAATTTTTGTGGTGGGCTCAAGCATGCCAAAGAAACACAGGTCTCCCGTTCTGTTTACCTCAAGCAACTCAAATCATCACAACGGACGCTTCAGACTACGCCTGGGGAGCACACATGGCAGATCAGTGCATTCAGGGAAAATGGTCCCAAAAAGAGAAGCACCTACACATCAACCCAAAGGAGATGCTAGCCGTGCAAAATGCTCATATGACCTTCAGAGACCTACTGCATCCAGGCCAGCTATTGATAAGGACAGACAACACCACAGTCATGTGGTACATAAACGGGGGGAGCTCATTCATACCCCCTGTGCAGGCAAGCCATGACTGTGGAACACAATACTGGAATTACAAATTCAACTACAGGCACAATTCCTGCCAGGGAGGGAAAACACTGGCAGACAACTTGAGCAGAAATATGACAGACCCACACGAATGGAAGTTGCATCCTCAAGTCTTCTCAAAGATAACTCAGGCATGGCCAGACATAGATCTGTTTGCTATCCACAGAAATTACCAGTTGGAAAAATTCTGCTCAAGGACCTATCATCCACAGGCCTGGAAAGTGGACGCACTCTCAATTGGACAGCATTGACGGTCTATGCCTTCCCGCCTCTTCCTCTACTGACCAAAGTTCTATTAAAAGCCAGAGCAGAGAGGCCACAAATGATTCTCGTTGCTCCAGACTGGCCACGACAGCACTGGTATCCTCTCCTAAAGAGCCTGTCACACTCACCACCATGGATCCTACCTCTAGTTCTATTCTGTTGTCCCAGCACAACTACAAAACCCTTCACAGCCAACTCAAAACCTTAAATCTAGCTGCATGGAGAATACCTTAATTTCCCAACAGACTCTCTCCTCTCCAAGGAGGTGCAGGATGTCCTCTTGGAGGCCAGAAGACCCTCTAGTAGAAAAACCTACTTCACCAAATGGAAATGATTTTGTTCCATGAATCAAGAAAAGGGCTAGAATCCTTGGGTAATAAATATACCTCAAATTTTACAGTACCTAGCTGAGATGTTAAACAGTGGCTTTTCCTTCTCCAAGATCCACGTTTCAGCCATTTCTGCACAATACGATACAGATCCTCCTTTATTCTCACATCCTGTAAGGCAGTTCCTCAGAGGGGTAAAAAATATAAACCCCCCACGGAAACCACCAGTCCCAGCTTGGGACCTCAACTTCGTATTGGAAAAGCTGACCCTGCCTCCCTTTGAGCCGGCTTCTTCAACAGAGCTACAATACTTGTCATGGAAAACTGCCTTCCTTCTGGCTATTACCTCAGCACGCAGGGTTTCGGAGGTACAGACCCTCATGGCTGTGCAACCATTCATAATTTTCCATCAGGACAGGGTTTCCTTACGAACCAACCCTACCTTCATGCCAA
Source organism: Protopterus annectens (assembly GCF_019279795.1). Classification (NCBI taxonomy): domain Eukaryota; kingdom Metazoa; phylum Chordata; order Ceratodontiformes; family Protopteridae; genus Protopterus; species Protopterus annectens. Next base: position 860,225,142 of record NC_056750.1, read on the forward strand.
AGGTAGTATCCAGTGTAGCTTTGAATCAGACTATTCATTTACCTACCTTTTATCCAAATCCACAGAACAAAGGAGAGGCTACTACATTCCTTGGACATTCACAGGCAACTTCGTAATTACTTGGACAGAACAAAGTCATTCAGGAAATCTGAGCAGCTCTGTGTCCTATGCTACAGGTGCTCAAGGAAAGGCCATTTCCAAATAGACAATTTCAAAATGGATAGCCCACTGCATACGCTTTTGTTCATTTCATGGAAAATCTGTGCCTGTATACATCAGATCCCACTCCACCAGGGCTACAGCTACCTCTGCAGCTTTCCTCAGGGGGGTCCCTACCAAGGACATTTTGGAAGCAGCTGCTTGGAGTTCAATGCACACTTTCTCCAAGCACTACCACCTTCCACTATACTCGAAATCTAGAGTGGGCTTTGCCACAGCAGTCCTGCAGGGCATCCTAGCCCCTCTTAGTTCCGCTTAGTACCTACCACCCTTGCGTAGCTTTGGGATTCTACCCAACTGTAATGACTGCAGCTGTATGCACGATGAACATAGTACAGTTTTGTACCTACCATAAATGTAGATGTTTGAGTGCTCCTACAGCTGCAGTCCAGGTTACCCTCCCTCCATCCCCTTTTAGGACAGGCCTTATGACGAGCACCTTTATCATACAACCTATTCGGGGTATTCTTTTATGGTGTATTTGCTTGCAACCACTGTTCTGATTTATCTACATTGTATGTTTGCATAGTTTTGCCTTCCTTCTGGGGGCACCTGACAGCTGGGGCAAGAAAATCTGAAGAAAATGGCGTCGGCTGCCTCTCTTATACCCTTGCCGCACTGACGTCAGGGAAGAAGCGATGACAACCGACGCCTGACCTAGACTTTCAAATTCGGCCGACTGAGAACCCGCCTGACGGCAGGATAACCCAACTGTAATGACTGCAGCTGTATGAGCACTCTAACATCTACATTTATGGTAGGTACAAAACTGTACTTGTGGTACATAAGCAGGGGGGTACACATTCTTAACCCTTCAGCAGACTAGCCATGGCATTGTGGTACGCAGCCTTGAGCTACCAAGTGAATCTACAATCTCAATTCCTGCTAGGAAAACCAAATACACTGGCAGACTAAGCAGAAACCTTATGGACCCACTGGAACCAAGGATTTTCAACATGTTGACAAGCAAATGGGGGAGCCCACATATAGACCTGTTTGCCTCCCGCCAGAACTATCCATTGGGAACATTTTGCACAAGGACTCCTCAGACAAGCTTGGAAGGTGGATGCTCTGTCCTTCAGGTGGAAAAACATATCAGTTTATGCATTTCCTCCTCTGGCTCTGCTGTCCAAGTACTACTAAAGATCAAATGACAAACCAAGGATGATTTTGATTACACCAGCCTGGCCACGCCAACAATGGTGCCCCCCCCTGTGCAGTGTCACTATTGGCCCCATGGCACCTGCCTCAGATTCCTACCCTGCTGTCTCAGCAGGAGAACCAGATTCTGCACCCTCAGCTTCAAACACTGAACCTAGCAGCCTGCCTAATTACCTAAGTTCTCCTTTACCATCCCTCGGTGAACCGGTGATGGATGTCATTTTAGAGGCAAGGGGGCCTAGTTCTAGAAAATCTTGTGCTGAAAAATAAAAAAATGGATAAGATTCTGTGCCTGGAACCAATCTCAAGGGATGAGCACAGCAGTGCCCAATGTACCTCAGATTTTACAGTACTTAACTGAGATGCTTTACAAGGGCCTGTCTTTCCTCAAATATTTATGCCTCAGCCATTTCAGCTCATAACACAGAACCTGCCCTCTTCTTTTATCCATTGCTCAAGCAGTTCATCAGAGGGGCCAAAAAATTAAGATCACCCAGGAGAGCTCTATCTCCAGCCTGGGACCTTAACTTTGTATTGGAGAAACTCACCCTTCCTCCTTTCGAGCCAGCTGCTACTGCACATTTAAAATTAATTTCTTGGAAAACATCTTCCCTTTTAGCCATCACTTCAGCAAGAAGGATATCTGAATTACAGGCCCTTATGGCAGTGGAGCCTTTCATTATCTTTCATATGCGGACAGGGTGTCCCTCAGGACCAATACCTCTTTCATGCCAAAGGTGGTATCCAGTGTGGCCTTTAATCAGTCCATTCACTTGCTAACCTTCTTTCCTAATCCATAGAACAAAGGGAAATGAATACTGCACTCCTTAGTTGTGCACAGACAACTTAGATTCTACTTGGACAGGACTAAAACCTCAAAGGTAATCTGAACTGCTGGTGGCAGTTGCTGCAGGGACAGAGGGGAAGGCTATTTCAAAGCAAAACATTTCCAAATGGATAGGCTATTGCATTAATTTCTGCTATAAGCTCCATGGAAAACATATCCCACAGGGGATCAGACCCCACTCAACCAGGCCTGTATCTACCTCTACAGCCTTTCTCAGCGGCGTACCCACCAGGGACATCCTAGAAGCTGCTATCTGGAGTTCTGTACATACTTTCACCAAGCATTACCATTTGTCAACTTTCTCCAAATCCAGCGCTGGCTTTGCCACTGCTGTTTTGCACGGCTTTATAGCTGGTTCTTATGCTATCTAAATTCCTTCTCCCGTCCTTAGCCTTGGGAATTTACCCAAATGTAATGACTGCAACAGTGAATACACTCTAACATCTACATTTATGGTACGTGTACACAACTGTACTTTCTCAGTCACAAAATCAAATGCAGAAAGAAAACTGGACACTCTAAAACAACAAATGTTTAATCGAAGTTCAGCTGGTTAACTGCCTCAAAGCGAACTTCGATAAAACATTTGATGTCCTTCATGGATGCATCTGCAGTCATAACAACTGGGTTGTCCTGTCGTCAATCAGCCCTACAGTCGGCCGGATTCCAAAGTCCGGGTCCGGCTTCGGCTGATGTCGCACTTCACCCGACGTCATCTCTGTTGGACTTCGGGTATAAAGGCATCAGCCGACGCCATTTTCTTCAGTCTTTCTTGCCGCGTGGCGCCCGAAGCAGAAGCTGTTCGCAAGTGCCGGTCGGTCGGATCCAGAGATTACTTCTACCGAATACTACTTCGAAGACTTCTAAAGCTAAGTACCCCGTTGGGGACTCTTTCTTGCCTCAGCCGATGTCAGAAAAAGTTAATAATTGTTTAACCTGTGGGAAACAAATACCTCATAAAGATTTCCACTCTTACTGCCTGCCTTGCTTAGGCCCAGCCCACGACGTAGCAGCCTGTTCGTCCTGTGCTTCTTTCAACCGACGACGCTTAGGCGTCGGTCGGAGTTTGCAGAACAGTTTTTCGGTTTCTGATTTTGCGTACATTATGCCGCGGATCCTCCGACTACGCATTCTGCCAAAAACGCAAAGAAAAGACCGACACTCGCGGTCCGCGGTTTCGCGAAACCATGGTTAAGCAAACCGAGTGTCTCGGTTTCGGCCGAAACCGAGAAAACTGATCAAAATACAGCTGAATCTACCTCTACAACTGAGGTCCCTGCTAACACTCTTGAATCGGCCTCAGAAATTTTACCCACTACGGTGCTTACCACTGACTTATCAGACACCATTCCCTTGGATGTCTCTACCCCAGCACGTGGTGCTGCTAGGCCTCCAGCAGCCATGTCCATTAAGGCCTTCGCCAGGGCTAAAGCAGCCAAGACTACTAAAACAGTGCCTGTTAAACCCCCCTCAACCAGGCCCTCTTCCAGTTCTCAAATGCTTACTTTGGCAGAAGATTTAATTTCATTAATTAGAGGATCTCAATCTCACCCAGACAGGGCCTCTCAGCCCCCAGAGAAGAGACCTAGGACAGAGCCCCATGAGCCAGTGTCCTCTGATGATTCTGCTGATGAATCAGACATAACTGACCAGCCAGAGGCTCCTTTCTCCAATTTTGAAGACTCTGATGCTGAAGAATCCATTCCAGCTGCTTCCCCACCAGAAGAATTCTCCTTTGGGAAACCTTGCATGCCATGCGAGAACAGTTCCAATGGCAGCAACAGGATTTTTCAGACTCCAGGAAAAGACTTAGGACTTTTTTGCACCTTTTACAGCACAGGCCCTTAGCTATACCTCCTGTTCTCTCTGTGGTAGATGATGCTTTCAATGATGTCTGCTCGCTCCAGATTCTTTACCCCAGCCCCTGCCAAACCAGACAGATTTTACAGGGTGCCAGATACTCATCACCACCTTTACAAGGCCCCTCTTGCAGACCCGAAACTATTTCCCAGGGTCCCAAGGCAGTAGCGACCATAGCTAAAAACCCTGTTCCTTCTGAAAGGGAAGCAAGGTCATTAGACAGATGGGGTAAAAGGTTTACACTTCAGCCACTCTCTCAGCTAGAGCTTTAAACTGTCAGTTTCACATGATACAATACCAAGAGTTTATGCTTGATCAGTTAACTAAAAAGCTAACCACTGATGAATCTCTTGATAAGAAATATGTATTAGAAATGGTAAATAACATACAGCAAGTTAGTAACCACTCTTTAAAATGTGGCTATGATGCACTGGAGGCTTCATTTAGATCAGCCATGACTGGCACTGTAATTAGAAGGCATGCATGGCTAAAGGAGCAAGTTTTACCGGATCATGTTAAATCTAAATTGCTAGATGCTCCTATGGATAAAACAAGTTTGTTTGGTACACCTGCCCAGCAGGTTATGAAGAAAATGGAAGAAAAGGCAAAATCAGTCCAGACAGTTAAAGATTTCTTGCAGGTTCAACCCCAAGGTTTAGCAGGAACTGGCCTGCCAAAAATTGGTCCTTTCCTGACTCCACAAGACCTCAAAGGGGCAGGAATAGACGTTCCAGAGGCAGAAACCAATCCAGAGGAGGTGCCTACAGAGGACGACAGTGGCAAGGTAACAACAGAGGCACAGACTCAACACCTGCCACTACATCAACACAGCCACAGTGACTTAATCCTAAACCCGCCTACCAGGGAACAAATAGCAGCTCCTCTAGGCGGAAAGCTAACCTTATTTTCAAAAACTGGCACCACATAACAAAGGACAAGTGGATTTTACGAACCATAGATCAAGGTTACCGGTTCCACTTCCACACTTTACCAGACAAAGAGGAATGCCAAATCTACCTCCAAATCAAAGACAGAGGCTCTACAACAGATAATGGAGTTAGCAAACATGAGAGCTGTGGAGAAAGTGCCAACAGCAGAGCAAGGAAAGGGGTTCTACTCCAGACTATTCCTAGTTCCAAGAAAGGGAAAAAAGTTGGAGACCAATTCTAGACCTGTCCACCCTGAATACTTACATCATTGTCCCAAAATTCAAAATGCTGACCCTACAGCAACTTCTTCCCATGCTGGGCAAGGAGTGTTGGCTGGTAACTCTAGATCTCAAGGAGGCATACCTGCACATCCCCATTCGACCAATCTGCAGAAGATACCTCAGATTTCTTGCAGGATCAGAGCACTATCAATTCTCAGCATTGCCCTTTGGCTTATCTACTGCCCAGAGTATTCACAAAATGCCTGGCATCAGTAATCCCATTGCAGACTACAGGAATTCAAATTTATCCATACCTGGACGACTGCCTGATACAAGGAGACAACAAAAGCAAGCTGACAACAGATTTACAAAGGGTCATTTACTTGCTTCAAGCACTGGGATACACAGTCAATTTACAAAAGTCAAGACTGATACCATCCCAGACAAGGACTTTCCTGGGCGGAATTGGACACAGTAAGACAAATGGCATTCCTAACTGCAGAAAAACAAAAGAACTCCCTCTTTACTTCTTGGCACTAACAAAACTGAACAAGTTAACAGCAAGAAAGGTACTGCAGGCCTTGGGTTTCATGGCATCATGCATAATCTTGGTTCCATTTGCCAGACTACATATGAGAAAACTACAGTGGTACCTAAAGAATTTATGGTCCCAACACAGACACAGCCTAGAAACGGAAATCCCACTAATACCATGCTTAAAACAGGAGTTCCTATGGTGGGCTCAGGCATGCCAGTCAAACCCAGGCCTGCCCTTTCGCAGGGTCAAGCAAGCCAGACCATCACAACAGATGCTTCAGACCTAGGATGGGGCGCATATGCTGGACAAATGCATACAAGGATTGTGGACACAGGACCAACTTCACCTGCACATCAACCTAAAAGAAATGCTGGCAGTAAAACTGGCAATCCAAAAGTTCAGACCATTTCTCAAGGAGGACCACTTGATGATAAGGACAGACAACACCACAGTCATGTGGTACATCAACAAACAGGAGGCACTCATTCTTACCCCTATGCAGAATGACTTTGGAGCTGTGGACCCTGGCACTCAGCTACAACATCCAGTTACAGGCAATTTTGTGCCAGGAAAAGAAAACTCTCTAGCAGATATGTTAAGCAGGACCACATCGGATGCCCACGAATGGCAGCTGCACCCGGATATCTTCAAGACCATCTCAAGAAATGGGGAATGCCTCAGATAGATCTATTCGCATCACCTTTCAATCACCAGCTCAAAAATTCTGCACAAGGACATTCCACCCACTAGCATGGAAAGTGGACTCGCTCTCCTTCAGCTGGAAAGGCCTAACAGCATATGCATTCCCACCTCTTCCCTTGATACACAAAGTACTACTAAAAATCAAGGAGGAACGTCCAAGGATAATCCTGATAGCTCCAAACTGGCCAAGACAGCATTGGTACCCACTGCTGAGGAGCATGTCTCGAACAATATGTGGCCAATACCCTGATGCCTTTGATGCTAACTCAGAACAACTTCAGCACCATGCATCCAAACCTAAAACGCTGCAACTGACTGCATGGAACATCACATTGCAGCTGCTAATACAGAACTTTCACAAAGAGTTAAACACATTATTCTTGAAGCACGAGGCCTTCAACTAGAAGGAATTATGCTGGGAAATGGAAAAGGTTTGTCATTTGGAGTTCTGAAAGAGGAAAAGATGTATCAAACATAGATATGCCTAACATTCTGGAGTATCTGGCGAACTACTTCATTCAGGCCTGTCCTACTCCTCCATCAAGATTCATGCATCAGCTATTTCAGCAGAATACAGCTTTGATCCACCTGTTTTTCACACCCTTTGCTCAGGCAGTTCCTCAGAGGAATCAAGAATGTAAAACCTCCAAGGAAACCACCATTGCCAGCTTGGGACTTGAACTTTGTGCTAGAAAAATTGACACTATCACCTTTTGAACCAGCAGCAACAGCAGACCTACAACACCTGTCATGGAAAACTGCTTTCCTACTGGCAATTACTTCAGCAAGGAGGGTTTCAGAACTACAGGCCTTAATGGCAGTGCAACCCTTTCTAATCTTCCACCAAGATAGTGTCCATGAGGACTAATCCTACATTTATGCCTAAGGTGGTATCCAGAGTGTCTTTAAACCAAGCAATCCACCTACCTACCTTCTTTCCCAACCCACAAAACAGAGGGGAAAGAATACTGCATACCTTGGATGTACATAGACAGCTATGCTACTACTTGGACAGAACAAAAATAGCAGAAAGACTGACCAACTTTTGTAGCCTATGCAACAGGAAGGGAAGGAAAAGCTATTTCCAAGCAGACAATCTCCAAATGGATAGGAAATTGCATACGATTCTGTTACTCCTTCCATGGAAAACCAATTCCACAGAACATAAGACCTCATTCTACAAGGGCAACAGCCACTACCACAGCCTTCTTACGAGGAGTGGCTACCAAAGACATTATTGAGGCGGCTACTTGGACCTCCGTGCATACATTTGCCAAGCATTATAATTTACCTCTATATTCCAGATCCCGAGCAGGGTTTGCCACTGCTGTTCTGCAAGGGATCCTAAACACACCATAATCTACTTTTATCCTCCTCCCTAGTTGGCTATGGTATTCTACCCAGTTGTTATGACTGCAGATGCATCCATGAAGGACATAGTACAGTTTTGTACCTACCATAAATGTAGATGTCCGAATTGGATAGCATCTGCAGTCAGGATTACCCTCCCTCCTTCCCCTCTGTGGTACTCCTAGGGTGTTTACCCTTCTAATAGCTAGCTAGTGGGGGGATTTCTTTCATGGTGTATTTGTTTGTATTTATGTACATACATGCTTATTTTTGTGTTTACCTCTATCTTTTGGAAACATTGGCATCTATCCAAAATTTTTAGCCTTCTATAGGGCTTCTGGCATCTGGGGCAAGAAACACTGAAGAAAATGGCGTCGGCTGATGCCTTTATACCCGAAGTCCAACAGAGATGACGGGTGAAGTGCGACATCAGCCGAAGCCGGACCCGGACTTTGGAATCCGGCCGACTGTAGGGCTGCCTGACGACAGGACAACCCAGTTGTTATGACTGCAGATGCTATCCAATTCGGACATCTACATTTATGGTAGGTACAAAACTGTACTTTTTAGTGTTTCCAGATGTCCTTCAAGGATGCATCTGCAGTCATCACATATGGGTTGTCCTGCCTCAGGCAGCCCTTCGGTCGACCGGATTCCAAAGTCTGGGTCTGGCGTTGGCTGATGTCGCCCCCTCCCCGACGTCAGAGCGCCTGGGGTATAAAAGCGTCAGCCGACGCCATCTTCCTCAGTCTTTCTTGCCGCGTGGTGCCCAAAGCAGAAGCAGTTCGCAAGTGCCGGTCGGCCAGCTCCTGTAAATTCGCTATCCGAAGACTTCAAAAGCTAAGTACCCCGTTGGGGGACTCTTTCTTGCCTCAGCCAATGTCAGATAAAGTTAATAATTGTTTAACTTGTGGGAAACAAATACCTCGTAAGGATTTCCACTCTTACTGTCTTCCCTGCTTAGGCCCAGACCACGACGTCTCGGCCTGTTCAGCCTGCGCTTCCTTCAACCGATGCACTCTTAGACGTTGGTCGGAGTTCGTAGAAGAGTTTTTTGGGGCTAGTTTTTTCATACAAAATGCCGTCGGAAACCCAGACATCACATTTAATTAAGAAACTGAAAGACAAGGACCAACACTCGCGGGCCGCGGTTTCGGCTGAAACCGTGGCTAGGCCTACCGCGAGTGTCTCTGTCTCGGCTGATACAGAGTCCTTGGAACTTCCGAACCCTGAAACAATACAACCGACAGCCTTGGCCCCGGAGGCTCCTACCGGGTCGGTTATAGAATTGCCTTCAGAAACTGGTGTATTGGAATCTTCCGACACCATACCTTTAGACAAAGCTACACCAGCATGTGGTGCAGCCAGGCCTCCTGCATCCATGTCCATTAAGGCCTTCACCAGGGCTGAAGCTGCAAAACACACTAAAGCCATGCCTCCCAGGGTTATTCCTCAGGAACCCTCTTCTAGTTCTCAGATTCTAACCTTAGCAGAGGACCTTATCTCTTTAATCAGGGGCTCTCAGCCCCATCCGGACAGGGGCTCCCAACCTCCTCTAGACAAAAGGCCCAGGGTGGATCCCCCTGATCCCCTTTCCTCAGAGGAGGCCTCTGATGGCTCTGTTCACTCTGACTACCAGGAGGAGGCTTATTCGGCTTACGAGGATTCGGATGCAGAGGAATCTATCCCCTCAGCCTCCCCTCCTGAAGAGCTTTCCTTTGGGGAGACCCTTCACACTGAGAGCATTTCAAATGGCAGGGCCAGGAATATTCTGATTCCAGGAAAAGACCAAGAGCTTTTCTTCTTTTACCTCAGCATAGACCTTTGGCTATTCCGCCTGTTTTAAATGTCATTGATGTGTATTCTGACTCTAGTATGACCCCTGGCACTCTGCCTCCGGCCCCTGTTAAGCCCGATAGGTATTACAGGGTCCCGGACACACAATTGTCTTTACAAGGCCCACTCTGCTGATCCTGAAACTATTTCACAGGGCCCTAAAGGGGTTGCAGCTGTTACTTCTAAGAACCCACTCCCCTCTGCAAAGGAGTCCAGGGCATTAGAGAGATGGGGTAAAAAAAGTGTATACTTCTGCCAATCTTGCTATGAGGGCATTAAATTGTCAATTTCATATGATGCAGTACCAAGAGTATTTGTTAGAAGAAATGCTTAAGAAACCGTCTTCTGAACCACTTGACGGTAAATCCCTTCAGGATCTGGTACACAACTCCCAGCAGGTTAGCAACCATTTCTTGCAGTGTGGTTATGATGCATTGGAAGCTTCATGTAGGTCAGCAATGACAGGTGTAGTCATACGTAGGCATGCTTGGCTGAAGGAACAATCTCTGCCAGACCATGTTAAAGCTAAGCTTTTGGATGCTCCACTGGAAAAGCAAGTTATTTGGTTCCACTGCTCAAGAAGTCCTAAAGAAATTTGAGGAAAAGGCAAAATCTGTACAAACAGTTAAGGATTTTCTTCAAGTCCAACCGCCTAGATTCAGCAGAAATTGGCCTTCCAAAAATTGGTCCTTTCGGGACACAGAAAGATTTCAAAGGAGCAGGAACAGACGTGCCAGAGGTAGAGGGCAAGCTAGGGGCTCCTACAGAGGCCGTCAATGGCAACCTCCAATCCAGACAGGCAGTTCAGGACCTGCAACTGCTGCACAAGGACAAACTCAATGACTTTGCTTTGATTCCGCCAACCAGGGCTCAATTAGAAGCACCTTTGGGCGGAAAGCTTTCTTTATTCTCAAAAAATTGGCACAACATTACAAGAGACAAATGGACACTCCAAATAATAGACAATGGATACAGGTTCCATTTCCACACATTGCCAAAAAGAAAAGGCATGCCAGGTCTGCCACCAAATCAAAGGGCAGAGGCTTTGAAACAAATCTCAAACTTACTACAAATGAAAGCCATAGAAAAAGTTCCTATTTCAGAACAAGGCCAAGGATTTTACTCCAGGCTATTCCTTGTTCCAAGAAAAGAGCATCAATGGAGACCAATTCTCGACTTGTCCGCACTGAATACTTATCTCATTGTGCCAAAATTCAAAATGCTGACTCTACAGCAACTCCTTCCCATGCTGGGCAAGGGGTCTTGGCTGGTGACTCTAGACCTCAAGGAGGCATACCTGCATGTCCCTATCAGACAAAGTTGCAGAAGACACCTCAGATTTCTTGCAGGATCAGAGCATTATCAATTCTCAGCATTGCCCTTTGGCTTATCTACTGCACCCAGAGTATTCACGAAATGCCTGGCATCAGTAATAGCACACTGCAGACTCCAGGGGATTCAAATATACCCAAATCTGGATGACTGCCTTATACAAGCAGACAACCAACAAACTTTGATAAAGGACTTATCAATTTTCTACAGGCCTTGGGATATACAGTCAACATGCGCAAATCAAGACTTGTTCCATCCCAAAGAATAAACTTTCTGGGTGCGGATCTAGATACAACCACCCAGATGGCTTATCTCACAGAAGAAAAAGACAGCTACCGGATTACTTCATGAATCTGACAAGACACTCAGCTGACTGCAAGGAAAATCCTGCAGGCCCTGGGTTACATGGCATCCTGTATTCTTTTGATTCCACAAGCAAGGCTTCATATGAGATAGCAACAGTGGTACCCAAGGAGTTTATGGACTCAGCAGTCACAGTTTGGAAACTTTAATCCCACTCATTCCATGCCTTCACAAGGAATTTCTGAGGTGGGCTCAGGCCAGCCAGTCCAACAGGGGGTTGCCCTTCACAAAACCAAAAACCTCCCAAACTATTACAACGGATGCTTCAGACCTAGGTTGGGGAGCACACATGGAGGGCAGAGGTATCCAAGGACAGTAGTCACGAAAGGAGCTACGCATGCACATAAATCAAAAAGAAATGCTAGCAGTGATACATGCAATCGAGGCCTTCAAACTCTTTCTGCATCAAGGCCACCTACTAATAAGGACAGACAACACCACAGTTATGTGGTACATAAACAAGCAAGGAGGTACCCATTCCTACCCTCTTTGCAGACTGGCAATGAATCTATGGGATCATCCATATGTGATGACTGCAGATGCATACCTATCGGACATCTACATTTATGGTAGGTACAAAACTGTACTTTTTCTTTTTGAGTGTACTGTTTTAATTGGATGATTCTTTCTGTAATGAATTCTGATTGGGGTTTCCATAATGTGGTGAAGTGTTAGCTATCCTATACCCCTTTTTCATGATTAGTAGAATTCTTGTTTTAAGAAAGAGGATTGGTCAGACAGTTTGTCCTGGCAGATGACAAAACCTTATGTATATGTTTTTGTGTATTTTGTAATGCGATAAGATGTAAGCACTTTAATGCACAATTTTTAGAGAATTTTTATTCTTAATCAATATATGATTTGATCTGTTTTTATGCATTTAATCACTCCGATATTTTGACAGTTCATGTTCTAGGAAGTTCTAAGGTCTGATCTTTTATTGACTGAACAAACAATTTATTCAGGTTGTTTGTCTAACTTGTATTTTTAGAGGGATGACCTGTGAAACATATTAGTGACCAAGTGTTCATCAGTAAATGTTTATAGTCAATTCTTAGGTCAGTTACTTGCACGGATGCTAGCATAACCAAGATGCTATTTAGCTTCTGATAAATTTTTAGGCATCAGTTAAGGATTGGCTATTATGACTGGTTTATTTTTCATTTTCTGAAATATGATTGGCTGACCATCCTAATTTAAATGTCCTAGTTTTGTTTGTGATCTGATGAAGGCTTAGTCCGAAAACGCTCTTATTTTAAGAAATAAAGGTTTTCCATATTATTCATTGGGTTAATTAGTTGGACTACTCTTGCTACATTTTCTCCTTGTTGAAACTGCCGTTTGCTTTTTTGCTTGGATTTTGGCTCTACTCAGTTGCTTTTTCTTCTAACGGTGTGGTTTGCACATGGTGAATCCCAGTTTTCTTCCAACACCTCCTCTGAGCATTCCACTGTGGAGGTTCTTCATAAGAGACTGTGAAAGGATGCAACTGGATTCTCCCTAGGAATCCATCACTAGTGCAGCGGTTTGTGGAAGGGTAGGGGTCCCCTTGTTCCCCACCTGAAGATGTCATGCGGACATCCTTGAAATACTCTCCTGGGGTGGAGTTTTGGGTAGACCAACCACCTCTTTGGCAAACGGTGCCGTTGGAGGTTTTTGTGTCCAGTCTGTCTACATCCTGGGTGTCCCCCCTGCAGATGCTGTTATTGACCTTGTATCTACCTGGGCTTGGAAGGAATTGAACAGTGTGGAGCCCATACCGAAGAGGGCTGACAAAATTCTTAGTGCACCTACAGACAGGACACATTGGACAAAAGGGATTCCAGTAGATGCATGGTGGTTGAGGCAGCTGCTAAGGAGGAGCTGGCTCAGGAAAGCTCCTTTGTCCATTCCTCTAACAGTCTAGGGTTATGGACAGGTTTGGCAGAAGAGTTTACACTCTGGCCACATTCACCTTTGCGTTAAACTACTTGCCTATTTTACTATGCTAGAGAGAGACCTTGTCAAAAAAAAGTCTACCCCAGAGTTCATATCTGCTGAGGACCAGAAGACATTTTCTTTCGGCATGGTCACTCTACAATTGATATAAAATGCATGCAAGAGGGTAATTTCCCATGCTGCAGAAGGTGCCACTTGGTCAGCTGGTTCGGGCAGTACAATTAGGCGCCCTGCTTGGATACGGCTGTGACTTTTTGGACGTTTTTAAGGCATCATTCGCAAATGAACCTGTGACGATAGAACGTTTTGCCGCCATGTCTGGAGAAGTAGGGCAGTGGATGTGTAACATATGCTAGCATAGCTAGCTGTTCTGTAAATTGAATGTCATTTGTGTATTAAACTGATTTGTAAGGTTGCTTGTGTTAAAATGTATCAGTAGTGTGCCCTGCTGGAAAGAGAAGAAATGTACATATGTATTGTAACTGAATTAAATGTATGTTTTGATAGAGGATATTGGAAGCGAAGAGGTTAATCTTAAACTTAAAGCATGAAAATTAAGTGCCTAGGCAGTAAAGATGTTATCTCAGACACACAATGTAAAGTGTGGTTTTATTAGTTCCTGTGGAAAGAATGGAAGTGTTTTATAACTTCCAGCAGCTGCACCAGGTCTGAGCAGTGCTCGTGTGTTTTATTGACATATAGGTGCTGAAATCCCGGCAGCTTTTAGTGTTGGTGATTGTGTGGGAACCAGAGTCGGATGACAAGATGTGTTATGTCATTCTGTAAGCCAGAAATATTTAGATAGTAGAAGATTGCTCTCGGTATTCTTTATTCTGTCTTGGATCTGACAACAAGGATTACTCACCCACATCATCTTGCTGTGCTCTATTCAGTAAGTCTTTAGTCAGGAAAGTATAGTGGGAATAGTTGTTTTTCTGTAACTGAATCTTTCCAGCTGTTTTTCTTGTGACTGAAACTATGGTGCTTAATGTAAATAGATATTTTGTGTTTTCATTTTCTTTTATTTATTATTAAATAGATTTACACTTCATTGTGGCTGGTTCTTTAGAGGAATATTTTAACCTTTGAGTATTTGTATAATTTATTTGATGACTGCTCTGACCACTCCTGAAAGCCTTAGTCTTACTGCTTGGTCAGCATGTTACTATTGGTATCCATATTGACTTCAGTCAGTATAATTCAGTACCCTTGCAAGAGCCGTGGGTAGCTGGTTTTGTAGTGCCTGCTGGCAATGATAACTACCTTGTAGTCTGGGCAGGAGGGGGCACAGAGGTAAAGCTGTTCCAGCCTTGCCCAGGTGTCTGCTATATGGAGTGGGAACACGAAGCACTGGTTTGAGTGGTTCGTAGGTACTAAGCTGTCGGCCCTAGGGCCTATACAAGCCTAGACATAACAATTCTGTGGGTATTGCTTCCCATAAATATTTAGTTTCCTGGACCCCCTGTGTAGCAGGCCTACTGATTGGATCCCAGGGGTGAATTTCCGATCTCCCACCCAATCGTCAAGGTTCCTCTTGAAAAGGGCCATTGAGGCATGCTGCCTGATATGTATGGGCAGCCTCTTCCAGAGTATGGGGAGTCTCTGGGTCAGGAGCCTATCGCTCAGGCATGTTCTTTTCATTGTGATGACAGGGTTAAGATCCCTGGAGCGTGTATAGGGAAGGGATTGGTATTTCTTTAGGTGTAGCATGTCCAACTCTGGGCTTGACATGGCCTTGTGTTTTAGACAGATGGTCTCTGAGTACGCGATATTACAGCTGGAGTTTCTGTAGACTGTTGGTGTAAGGCATTTGCTTTAGGGCTGTGATCCTTTTTTTTGAGGTATTTTTGCTGTCTTTCAAGTTGTTTGATATGTCTTGTGAGGTACATACCAAACAGGGCATTGTATTCTAGAATGGTTCTGATGAGGAATGAGTACAGAGGGGCAGTGACCTCCTTTTTTTCTGGATGAAAAGCCCTTCGTGATGAGGTGTGCCACTTAGGATTATCTAACTGTTGTGGCTATGTGGTTAAAGGTGAGACCACTGTCCACCGGTGTCCCTAGGTCTCATCACACTATCCGTGTTTGGTGTACTACCACCTGTGTGGTAGTTCATAGGTACATGATTTTTATCAAAGGGGACAACTATATATTTTTTGGCATTTAGCTTGAGCCCATGGCTATGGCACCAGGCAACTGTTTCGGTAAGGCTCTTTTGTAGTATATCCGCATAATTTGGGGATTCAATAATGGCTCCCAGCTTGCAGTCTTCTGTGAACTTTGTAAGCCAGAGTCCCTTAGTGTTGGCCTGTATTTCAGAGAAGTAGATGCCAAACGAGTGGTCCCAGGATGGAACCCTGCAGTGCACCACTTGTCACTTGTCTGGAGCTGGATTTGGAGTCTGCTACTTTTACAGTGTGTTCTGTCAGTAAGCCAGTTTGCAACGCATCAAGTGATGGATTAATGTTCAGCTTAGTAAGTATATTTATGATCCCAGAGTGGGGGATAGTGTTGAAAGCTTTGAGGTCCAAGTAGGCTGTGTGAACCACCTTACCTTGTCCACAGCTCTGGAGAGTGATTTGAAGAAGTCTATCAGGTTCAGGAGGCAAGATCGGCCCATCACAAACCCCAAAGTGGGTGGGGTTCCAGTGTCTGAAGTTCCATGGCCTTGTAAATCAAGCTCGTCAGACTGATGGGGCGGTGGTTTCCGGGATCCAAAGTGGATTCCCCGTTGTGGAGTAGGATAACTGTAGCTGTGTGACACTGTGGGCACAGCCTGAGGTGAGGCTATAATTAAACATGACACTCTGGTGAGGTGCCATTTCATTTTGTAGCTCATGCAGTACACAGCCCGGGATGTTGTCTGGTCCCATGGATGCTGTATTGGCTTTGGAGAGAGAGGTTTTTACCTGGGTGGCTGTGATTACTGGAATTTGGCATTCTTTTGGTATTGAGATGGGCCCTTTAGGGGGTGAGAGGGGGTGAAATTGGCACTGAATCTATCTGCCAAGATATTGGCAGTATCCTTGAGATCAGTATATCTAGTGCCATTCTGCTGTAGCTCAGAGCAGATCTGAGTATTTCCATTTAGATTTTTGACTTGGCTATAGAATGTCTTGTGGTTGTCTTTGGAATCTGGCAATTTTGTTTTCGTAACTAGCTTTGGAAGACTTTGAGGGATCTCCGCTTTCTACTGAGGCTGGTGAGTGAGTTTTTGTAATCCTGGGTTTTTCCTTTTTTCTGCAACAGTTTCTTCCTTCTGTTGTACAGCTTGTTTATGGCAGGGGACCACCAGATTGGCTTCCTTTTTTAGGGCAGCATCTTGGTTCTATTTGGGATGGCTCTGTCCATGCACGAGTGAATGTGCTCGTACAGCACCTTAGTGTAGGATTCAGCAGTTGAACTTCCAGTTCCCATCTGCATGGGTGTCATGAAGTTGGCTTTGGAGAAGTTTTTGCAGAGGTTTCCTTAAAGGGGGTGGGATGTGGATGTAAAAGGTGATCAGCTTATGGTATGATCTGACCAACAAAGGGGTGACCACTGTGGAGCATTGATCTCCCATGTTGGTAATGACCAGGTCTAGAATATTGGTACCCCTGGTGGACTATGAATTAGTTGCTCTAGGGCGTTGGAATTTATGAATTCCAAGAACCATTGAACAAAGGTGTTGGTACAGGAGTAGTTTTCCCAGTTAATGACAGAGTAGTTTAAATCACCCAGTATTAGGGTGTTTGGTTGTATCTTAATATTTTCCAGTATGTTTAGAAAGGTGTAGTGAGAATCTTGGGGTATGGTGGGGGATCTGTCACAAGTTACAATTTGTATTGCAGTCTTACCTAGTGTTAGTTGCACCTGGAGATCATTTCAGATGCATTGTTGGGCAACCAGCCTGGATGTGTCAATATCCTTTTTGTGGCCAAAAAGTGTGGTAAGAGTTGTAGCCTGGTATTGCAGGGATGCTCTCTGGAGCCTTGAACCAGGTCTCAATTGCTGCACAGATATCTGTTTTCCATTTTTAGGAGTGGCTCGAGAGTGCATCTTGAGGTTTATACTTCTATCATTGAATAGCATTACCTTCAGATTTTGCTTGCTTGTACCTGTTACGGTGAGGGTTTTGTCCTTTTAACTTTGCCAAAAAAGGCACTGTAGGGGTGGCAATACCTGAATCCCAGGGCCGACAGGTGCAAACCATCTCTTGCAAAGCATCGTGGTTTGTCGATCATGGCATCCTAGGCAGAAAGATGCTGGATCCACTTTGACACAAGAAGCTTAGCCAATTATTGAAGTTTATTTGTCCTTATACTGTGGTATAATTCTGGGCGATGGCAGGATGCTACTCTGGGCTAGAGTCCTACCTGCCTGGCTACATGATCTGAGGGCTCTTCCATGTCTCTCCATGTAGTCTAGGGAGGTACGTCTCAACTTATTCACTCCAACATGGACAGTAAGAGAATCATATTTGTGCTTGTGGAGTGACTTGAGTGCATGCGTTGTGGCAGTTCCTGGCAGGCAACTAACAGTAATTTTCTCCTTTTTCTGCCTGGTAGGTGGACATTAGTCATAGGCGACTAGTCAGGCACACTGAAGTGTTAGGTACGTTGTCTTGCCTTAGGGGCAGCTGTTGGGTGGCACACTGGTGTTGTGAGCTATGTGACGCTTTGGTTGTGTTTGGGTGGTGGTTGTGTTTTGTCTTAGGAGGTCCTTGCTGCTTGGGCAGGATAATTTAAGAGCCTCCGCATATATGGGTTTTGTTTTATGTATGGGTTTTGGTGGTGTGGGTTTTGAAGGACTATGTTTGAGGTGTTGTGTGGGTGTTAACGTTCTCTTAACTATCTAGCACAGTCTTGGTTGGAGAGCGCTTTGCTTCCAGTTTGCCTATGTAAGTGCATCTCACGCAGGTTGTAGTGTTTGGTGGTAGGAAGAGAGTTGTCTGAGCCAGCATGCCCAGATTCACCAGGTGGACAGGAGAAATCACCAGAAGCTGACCCTTGGATATGCCTGGTTAGGTATTTTCATTGTGTAGTACAAGAGCTGATGTTCGTGTTTCACTGTTAGTCATCACATTTGGGTTATCTGCCTGCAGGTAGCCCTTAGCCGGGCTAAATACCAGAGTCTTGGGAGTCCTACGTCTGATGCGGTCTCTTCCATGATGTCAGGTCGTTGGGGGTGTAAAACATGCAGCAGTCGCCATTACATCAGCCTTTCTTGTCGTGCGATGCCCGAAGCAGATGTCCTTCAAGAATGCAACTGCAGTCATAACATGTGGGTTGTCCTGCCTCAGGCAGCCCTCGGTCGGCCGGATTCCAAAGTCTGGGTCCGACGTCGGCTGATGTCGCATTTCTCTCCGACGTCAGAACGGCTGGAGTACATAAGCATCAGCCGACGCCATTTTCTTCAGTCTTTCTTGCCGCGCGGTGCCCGAAGCAGAAGCAGTTTGCAAGTGCCGGTCGGTCAGCTCCTGTATTCTACGATACCGAAGTCATCAAAAAAGCTAAGTACCCCGTTGGGGACCTTTTCTTGCCTCAGCCGATGTCAGAAATTACTGAAAAAGTTGCGTCTTTCTTGTGGTAAACAAATACCTCTTAAGGATTTCCACTCTTACTGTCTCCCTTGCCTGAGCCCAGACCACGACGTCTCGGCCTGTGTAGCCTGTGCTCGCTTCAACAAGCGCGCACTCAGGCGCCGGGCGGAGTTCACTGAAGATTTTTTCGGCGATAATTTTGCTTACACCATGCCGTCGGATCTTCCGACATCGCAAACTCCCAAAAAGAGGAAAGACCAGGACCGACATCCTCAGCCCGCGTCTACCACCGACTCCACACCAAAACCTAGCGCGAGTGCTCCGGTTCCCTCTGAGACTGTCTCTCCACCGCTCCGAACCGAAGACACCGCATTACCTACGACTCAGATTCCAGACATTCCTCCGACACCAGTGATTGATTTTCCTCCGGATACCGAAACCGAGGAAATGCCCGAGACCATTGCTGTGGACAAGGTCACTCCTGCACGTGGAGCTGCCAGGCCCTCTATGGCCATGTCTATTAAGGCCTACACTAGGGCTAAGGCAGCCAGCAAAACAAAGCATATCACTTCTAAATCCTTACCTCAGCCGACTCCAGAGACACAAATTATGTCCATGGCTGCAGATTTAATTTCCATGATTAGAGGTTCACAGGCCCATCCTGAGAGAGGATCCCAGCCTCCTCCTGATAAAAGGCCCCGGGTTGAACCCTCTGACCCTACTCCTTCAGACGAGGATTCTGAGGGCTCTGTCCACTCTTGATAGCCAGGAAGAGCTCTTTCACACCTATGAGGACTCTGATGCAGAGGATTCCATCCCTTCGACCTCCCCTCCTGAGGATATTTCTTTTGGGGAAGTTCTGCACACCATGAGGGAACATTTCAAGTGGCAAGGTCAGGAATATTCTGATTCTAGGAAACGCCTTAGGACTTTCCTTAAGAAGCCTCGGCACAGGCCCGTAGCTATTCCTCCTGTTCTTGATGTTCTGGATGATTTGTATTCTGACTAGTGCTACCCCTGATTCTCTTCCTCCTGCTCCAGCCAAGCCAGACAGGTATTACAGGGTCCCAGAAACGCATTCCCATTTATTCAGGGCCCATACTGCTGATTTGGAAACTATTTCACAGGGGCCTAAAGGAGTTTCAGCCTCCACCTCAAAAAAATCCTCTGCCCTCCAACAGGGAAGCTAGGCCATTAGAGAGATGGGGCAAAAAGGTTTACACATCCACTACCTTATCTGAGAGCTTTAAATTGCCTTTTTCATATGTTACAATATCAGGATTATCTGTTAGAAGATTTACAAAAAACATCAGCCACTCCTGATCCTTTAGACAAGAAGACTTTGCAGGAAGCTATACATAACACTCTGCAAGTAAGCAATCACTTCCTGCAGTGTGGATATGATGCACTGGAAGCTTCATATGTAGGGCAGCTATGACAGGGGCAGTCATTCGTAGACATGCTTGGTTAAAAGATCAACCTCTACCAGATCATGTAAAAGCAAAACTTCTGGATGCACCTTTGGAAAAGAACAAACTTTTTGGTGCAAATGCTAAGGATGTGTTAAAGACCATCGAAGAAAAAGCAAAATCAGTTCAGATTGTGAAAGATTTCCTCCAGGTTCAACCCCCCAGATTCAGTAGGAATTGGCCTTCAAAAAACTGGTCCTTTCCTAATCCAGAAAAGTTTCAAAGGGGTAAGAACAGACGTGGCCGAGGAAGAGGCCAATACAGAGGCCCTTACAGGGGACGACAATGGCAGCCAGGAAACCAAAGAAGTGACGCAGGGGTTTCACCTGCCCCACAACCACAGTCTCAATGACTTTCCTCTACTACCGCCTACCAGGGAACAACTAGAAGCTCCCTTGGGGAAACTATCTCTGTTTGCAGAAAACTGGCACAGACTGACAAAGGACAAATGGATTTTGGACATTATAGACCGAGGGTACAGGTTTCATTTTCATACCTTACCAAGAAAACAAGGCATGCCAAACCTACCACTAAATCAGAGGGCAGAGGCTATCAGGCAAATCACTCTGCTGACTCGGATGAAAGCAATAGAAAGAGTTCCACAACAAGAACAAGACCAGGGGTTTTACTCAAGACTCTTCCTTGTTCCAAGAAAAGAATCTCAATGGAGACCAATACTGGACTTGTCCGCATTAAACACTTTTCTCATAGTACCAAAGTTCAAAATGCTGACTACAGCAACTCCTTCCCATGCTGGGCAAGAGGTCATGGCTGATTACTCTGTACCTCAAGGAGGCATACCTGCATGTCCCTATCAGACACAGCTGCAGAAGATACCTCAGATTTCTTGCAGGGCCAGAGCATTATCAATTCTCAGCATTGCCATTTGGCTTATCTACTGCGCCCAGAGTATTCACAAAATGCCTGGCTTCAGTAATTGCTCATTGCAGGCTCCAGGGTATACAAATTTACCCATACCTGGACGACTGCCTCATACAAGCGGACGACAAATTGATTTTGACAAAAAACCTGGATTATGTCATAAGATTACTTCAAGCTCTGGGATACACAGTCAACTTTCAAAAGTCAAGACTGCAACCATCCCAGCAAATAATCTTCTTAGGAGCCAAACTAGACACAGCCTCTCAGATGGCTTACCTGACAGAAGACAAGCAAGACAAGTTAACTCATTACTTCAAAGGTTTAGCAAAACTCACCCAGATGACTGCAAGGAGATTCCTACAGGCCCTGGGTTGCATGTCATCCTGCATTCTCCTGGTTCCATTAGCAAGACTACACATGAGAGCTTCAGTGGTACGTAAAAAGCATTTGGTCTCAACACAGCAACAACTTGGAGGCAATCATACCACTCATCCCATGCCTACAAAAGGAATTCCTATGGTGGGCCTCGGCGAGCCAGGCAAACACAGGTATGTCATTCAAAAAACCACAGATAAAACAGACCATGACTACAGACGCCTCAGACCTTGGATGGGGGGCGCACATGGAAGGCAGGTGTGTGTACAAGGACAATGGTCTCCAAAGGAAACACATCTTGCATATAAACCAAAAGGAAATGCTGGCAGTAATGCATGCCATCGAGGTTTTTCAACACCAACTCCAGCAAGGACATTTACTGATACGGACAGACAACACCAGTGTGATGTGGTACATAACAAGCAAGGGGGCACCCACTCTTACCCCCTTTGCAGACTGACAATGCAGCTTTGGGAGAAATCACTGAGTCTAAACATCCAGTTACAATCCCAGTTTGTTCCAGGAAAAGACAATGTGTTGGCGGACAGCCTAAGCAGGAATTTCACAGATCCACAAGAGTGGAGGTTACATCCGAAGACCTTCAGACAACTCGCTTCGACATGGGGCAAGCCAGAAGTGGACCTATTTGCCTCTCATTCAACCATCTTCTACCAAAATTCTGCACAAGGACATACCATCCAAAAGCTTGGAAAATAGATGCTCTCTCATTCAACTGGAACGCACTAACAATCTATGCATTCCCTCCTCTGCCACTGATGACCTCAGTATTAATAAAGATCAAAGCAGAGAAACCCAAAGGAATCAATAGCTCCGGACTGGCCAAGACAACACTGGTATCCATTACTACGGAGCATATGTCACACCAGGAGGTGGGCCCTTCCACAATGGCCTCTACTGCTGACTCAACACAACTTCGAAACAGTGCATCCAAATCTACAGACACTGCAGCTAACAGCCTGGGAGATCCCATGAATAACTTCAGCCTATCTCTCTCCAAGGAAGTTCAGCGGATATTAACAGAGGCTTGAAGACCATCCACCAGAAAGGTTTATTTAGCAAAGTGGAAAAGATTCAGCAATTGGACCACCAGCAAGGGACATGATGCATCACAGTTGAACATCCCACTCATCTTGGAATATTTGGCAGATATGTTAAAGAACGACCTCTCATATTCTTCCATAAAGATACATGCATCTGCTATTTCAGCTAGATACAACACTGATCCCCCTGTTTTTTCACACCCTTTCTTGGTGGCTTAATGTTCTTGATTCCCCTGAGGAATTGCCTTAGTAAAGGCCCCAGTGCCAGCCTGGGACCTCAATTTTGTCCTAGAAAAACTCACTCTACCTCCTTTTGAGCCAGCAGCTTCAATTGACTTGCAATTTCTCTCTTGGAAAACAGCTTTCCTGTTGGCAATTACTTCAGCAAGAAGAGTTTCAGTGCTACAGGCCCTAATGGCAATACCACCCTTCATTATTTTTCACAAAGACAGGGTTTCATTAAGAGCAAACCCTACTTTCATGCCAAAGGTGGTATCTAGGGTTTCTTTAAATCAAGCAATTCATCTGCCTGCTTTCTTCCCCAATCCTGAGAACAAGGGGGAAAGACTGTTGCATACCTTGGACATTCACAGACAACTTTGTTACTACCTGGACAGAACCAAGGCCAGTAGGAAGTCTGAACAACTTTTTATAGCTTACGCCCCTGCAGTCCAAGGAAAAGCAATTTCAAAACAGACTATTTCAAAATGGATTGGACATTGCATCAGATTCTGTTATTCCTTTCATGGAAAGACTGTTCCAGCCAATGTCAGACCACATTCCACCAGAGCTACAGCCACCTCTACAGCATTCCTAAGAGGGGTGCCTACTAAGGACATTCTAGAAGCTGCTACATGGAGCTCCGTGAATACATTCTCCAAACACTACAATCTCCCTCTATACTCCAGATCCAGAGCAGGCTTTGCTTCGGCAGTCCTGCAGGGTTTGATTGCCACACCATCTTTTTCCTAGAGCATTCCTCCTCCCCCAGCTAAGCTATGGTATTCTACCCACATGTTATGACTGCAGTTGCATTCTTGAAGGACATAGTACAGTTTTGTACCTACCATAAATGTAGATGTCTGATAGACATGCAACTGCAGTCTGATTTCCCCTCCCTCCATACCCCTCTATGCCTAGGGTCCACTCCTATCCCTGTTTCTCTTAGCTGGGGATATCTGTTTTGGTGTATTTGTTTTATTGCTCATTTATTTGTTTGGAATCCTATTTTTGTCTTCCAATTTGATTACAGCCTTCCTTTGAGGGCACCTGGCATCTGGGGCAAGAAACACTGAAGAAAATGGCGTCTGCTGATGCTTATGTACTCCAGCCGTTCTGACGTCGAGAAATGCGACATCAGCTGACGTCGGACCCAGACTTTGGAATCCGGCCGACCGAGGGCTGCCTGAGGCAGGACAACCCACATGTTATGACTGCAGTTGCATGTCTATCGGACATCTACATTTATGGTAGGTACAAAACTGTACTTTCGCAAGTGCCGGTCGGCCGACTCCTGTAATTTTCGTGTCAGTTTCAGAACTGAAGTCTTCTAAAAAAGATAAGTATCCCTTTGGGGATATTTTTTCTTGCTCCAACTGATGTCAGTAAAAGTTAAGAATTTCTTACCTGTGGAGAGCAAATACCTTGGTTTTTCATTCGTACTGCATTTCTTGCTTAGGCCCAGACCATGACATCCCTTGCTGTTTGTTCAACCCACAAGCTGTTAGTCGTCAGGCTATCTTTGTAGCATATTATTTTGGTAATCTGTATCAGTACTCCGGAATGGCTTCATTAAACCATATGACTACCAGTCTTCTGAAAAAATTTAAAGATTGACCGCATAGTTCCAAAACTGCCGACTACGCTTCCATTAAGCTAGTCTGCCTGTACTCAGTGAGATGCTTTTGCAGCCCCTAATACCTGCTACTTCAGATTCGCAGGCCTCTACTGAGACCTGTTCGGAGTCAGGAATGCCACAAGATGCTTCTACTGGGATATATTTTCCTTGGATGGGTCCAGAGCCGTTGTGCAGGCACCGGCATCTGAGGGTGTATTCAGGCCGACAGATTTTCATTTTAAACCAAAGCAGTCTTCATCTAGGCCTAAAAATCGCACCACACCTAGAAAACCGACATCCGAACTGCATGCTCAGGCCCATATGCCTAAAAAACAAATGCTTAGAATGGCTGAAGACCTTATTACTTTAAGGGAAGACAGCCTTCCCCCTCTAAGAGACTTAGAACTGATTTTCTTTCTGATCCTTCTAGTCTATCAAAATTCATGCCTCTGCCATTTCAGCTCATTATAATAAGGATTCCACCCCTCTTTTCTCACCCTCTGCTAAAACAATTCCTTAGAGGGGCCAAAAATTTAAGAACCCCTTACTCCAGCCTGGGACCTTAACTTTGTATTGGAAAAGCTCACCCTCCCTCCCTTTAAGCCAGCTGCAACAGTAGAGTTGTAATTCCTTTCTTGGAAAACAGCATTCCTTCTAGTCCCTACCAGGGACATCCTAGAAGCTGCTTCCTGGAGTTATGTACATGCCTTCACCAAGCATTACCACATGCCTATTTTTTTCTAAATCCAGAGCTGGTTTTGGCACTGCAGTCTTGCAAGGCGTAATAGCTGGCCTTAATGCTCTTTTTCCTCCCTTCTTTAGCTTTGGGAATCAACCCAAATGTGATTACTACAACAGTGAAACACGAGCGTAGTATAGTTGTGTACACTTACCATAAATGTAGATGATAGTGTGTTCACTTGCAGTCCTGGTTACCCTCCCTCCAGCCCCATGACTTCTCTTGGCTCCATCTTTCCTTCTTGTTTGGTATATTTAAGTTTTGTGGTGTATGCTTTTTGTTGGTGTACCATAACAATTGCTTCCCATTGTGGGGGCACCTGACATCTGGGGCAAGAAAAACTGATGCAATGGCATCTGCTGCATGTTTTATACCCCTGAAGACCTGACATCATTGATGGGACAGCAACTGATGCAGGAATCCAAGACTGTGGTATTTGGCCGGTTGAGGGCTACTTGCAGGCAGGTAACCCAAATGTGATGACTGCAACAGTAAATACACTCCAACATTTACATTTATGATGTGTACACAACTGTACTTTCCTTTACTTTTTGGGAAGGTACTTGCAGTTGTCGGCTGTCTAGTGCCTATGACTATTTTGTCTGTATTACTACGGAGTGGTGAGCGCTTGTAACAAATTAACGCTTCCTCATGTTTTTTTAGCAAGTTTTACAGCAAGTGCTAGTCACAAGTATACAGATTTTAGTGCTACTGCTAAGCTAGCTCGTTCTAAGGGAGAATTCGAAGCGCAGACTGTCACCTGGATCAGTTTAACCTTGGCCCCGCTGTGCTGCGCAAACGTATTTATACCGGTAAGTTGAAAGGGATAGAAAGCCCAAAATGGCCAATAAAATTGCAATTTCAGAGTTTGGAACCACTCATTTAGGGCTTTGAGGGCTTGGCTTGGGCACTCAGCTGAGGACTTAACTTTGTAGCTGTACCAGTGGGGAGCCTTACTAGGGAAGTCGGAAGGGTCAGGGAAACTCAGATCCCGGGCTGAGTTCCTTTTGTGCTCTTAAGGGAAATTGTGCTTGATGCCGATGTCTGCCTCTGGCAATACAGATTGTATCCATTTGTATTCCAAGTGAACATCCTACCTCCAGTCTTAGTGGTGAGTATTTCAGGCTCCTTGATTACTGGCTCAGAGTGAGGACCTCATAGCACCCCTCGGATAGTCTTCCTTTGGCTCAGTCAGACACATTACTGCAGTGAGAAAGACGGGAAGATCTAGTCTGCCATTGGAATCTGTTTTTCTACCCCACAGAGGTCTTTCTCCAGGAACCAGTGTTGGGGAAAATTTGTGTTTTAACAAATCTGTCCTTTTCGGAATCAGGGAGACTTTTCTGTCAGAGGCAGAGGGGGTTAACTGTTACAGTGGGGAGACACCCCTGTGGCAGAGGGGGTCCACAGAACTCAGGTTCTCTCTTCTTTCTCGGCCAGACCTTTCTAACGCTCCTGAACTGTTTCCCGGCTGCTCTGGAGACAGTTGGGGGCACTTTACCTTACACCCCCAAGCTTGGTTCAACCATCACAAACTATCAGTGAGGGCCAAGGATCGTATCTAGAGTGTTCTCATTCCCTTTTCAGAAAATCCCAAACCAAAGACTCACTTCTGAGATTTCACCCAGTCAGAAGGCAGCTCAAATTGCAAAACTGCTGCAATAGTCAAGAAGGTCCCTCCTGACCAAACAGGATCAGACATCTACTCGAGATTCTTTATAGTACCAAAAACAGGGGACATGTGGCAGATCCTGGATCTTGGATCCCTGTGCAAATTGGTAAGGAATTCAAAATTCAAGATGGTCACCGTCCAGTCCATTCTACCTCTTGAGAGTGGATGACTGGATGTGCTCTAGACCTGAAGGATGTGTACAACCACATCAAAATGGACAGACTGTTCAGATGGTACCTTTGTTTCAGGCTGGGAACCAGCAATTACATATTCGGATCCGTTCCTTTAAGTCTCACCATAGCCCCTAAGGTGTTCACCAAGTGCTTAGTGGTTGTCGCAGCTAGTCTCAGGCTGCAGGGATTCCATGCGTCACATGTCTAGACGACTGGCTCCTAACCACTCCAACCAGGCATCTGCTTATTCAAGTCTGGGATCATCTGTTGCAGCTAGCTGCGACTCTCTGCGTAATCAGTACATAGAAATCCTAGTTATAACCAGTACAAACCATAGACTGAAAGTGAGCTCATCTGGACACCATCAACCTGGGCATACTTCACGACAGACAGGATTACAAGTTTGAGTACATATCAAAAGTTTCTAGCTATTCCCCGCTCTTGCGGCAAATCTGGTGCTTAGGGCTTTGGGCTCTATGGCAGCCACAATAACTTTTACCCATAGGACACCTACACAAGTCTTGCAGTGGATGCTAGCAGTCCAGTGGCAGATACACAAGCATCCCTTACACCTTCTGATGAAACTAAACTATCACAAACACATATGTCTTGCTTCCCTCTATATCCCCCCTGGGGATAATATTTCTACACTTGAACACATCCTTTCCTGGCTCTCCAGTAACATTAATAATGAAACCATAATCCTAGGAGACGTGAACATTAACTGGGCCAGCATTCAGTCTCCAACAAACTCCATTAACATCAACCTCTACAATTTCTCTCAACTAATCAGTTCCATAACTCGCCCTACTAAAAATCTCTCCAATGGAAGTATACTGGATTGGATCCTTGTCTCCCATCCTCACTATTTCTCCAACAGTGGCACTCTTCCCGATCCCCTTAGTGACCACATACCCATCTTCACCCACCGACTTCCCTCAATCTTACAACAAACCCATAACTATATTACTATTCGTGACCAAAAAAACTTCAACCCAACAACCTTAAACTCTTTACAGGCAATTAATTGGAATTGTTTAAAAACACTACCACTAGACATTGCAGTCTCCCACTTTAACTCAATATTTTTAAAATTATTAGACTCCCAGGCTCCCTTAAGGACAAAGAGAATAAAAATGAAATCAGCACCCTGGCTTTCCAAAAATACTCTTGCTATCATGAGACATAGAGATAAAGTCTGGGCACGCTACCAGAAAAACAAGACACCACTGCTCCTCAATGACTATAAAATGCTTCGAAATAAAGTAAAAAAACTCATCACTTCAGATCGACAAAACTACTTCTCTACACTCCAAAACCATAATAAAAACAACCCTCAGAAATTCTGGAAAGGCATCTCTAGTCTCCTACACCCTAGTAAACCAGATACTCCCTCCCCAGACTCAAATGCTCCTGAATTAGTTTTGGCCACTCAATTTAACTCCTTTTTTATTGACTCTATTTCCAAATTGACTTCTTCATTCTCCAACACCACCACACTCGCCAATACTCCCTCTCCCACCCCCACTCACACTCTATCTCTGACTACTACTACTCCCCATTCCCCATCTACTAAATCCTCTACCTCCTCCTCTACACAAACTTCTTCCTCATCTCTACCACCCCCTAATTCCCCCTCTCCTGACTCCCCCCTATTCTCATTAAAACCCATACCTACATCTACTATAAAGAAACTCCTTCAGAAATTGAAGCCATGTACCAACGTTCCTGATAATATCCCTTCTTACTTTTAGTATAGCTGCAGAATCTCTTGCCTACCCCATTAGCATCTTAATAAACCGTTCCATACAAGAATCTACAGTACCTCAAATCTGGAAACAGGCCTTTATCATACCTCTACACAAAGGTGGTAACAATAACAATATAACAAATTTCCGCCCCATAGCTCTCCTGTCCCCTATCTCCAAGATCCTAGAAAAATATGTCCAACTTCAACTCCTTCCATATCTCCTAGATAATCACCTTATAACTCCCACACAACATGGATTCAGACCAAGCCATAGCACCATGACAGCCCTCCTCTCCTTCCTTGAAATTGTAAATAAAGCTCGAGATTCTGGCCAATTTGTTTCTACCCTACTTCTTGACCTCTCTAAAGCCTTTGATACTATATCACATAGCCTGCTTTTAGCTAAGCTCTCTGAACTTAATCTATCTCCCTCCTCCTTGAACTGGTTCTCTAGCTACCTATCTAACAGAAACCAAGCAGTAAAATGGAAGAAAGCCACCTCTTCATTTCTTAGGACTCCTACAGGAGTTCCACAAGGCTCCATACTGGGTCCCCTTCTCTTTAATATATTTATAAACAATTTCCACAAATCTATCCCACTCAAACATCATCCAATGCAGATGATTCAACAATCATCTGTTCTGCCACTTCTATTGCTAAACTTCAAAAACTAACTCAAGATGCCTTCTCTACCACTGAGCAATGGATGCTAAGTAACCATCTAGCTCTTAATGCTTCCAAGACCAAACTAATGATATTTACTCCTTCTAAAGTTACTCCTTTTGATATGAATACATTCTCAATCACTAGTCAAAACAACTCACCTCTAGAAATAGTGTCACAGACTAAGTTACTTGGGGTCCAAATTGACAACCAACTTAAATTTAACTCCCACCTACAACTAAATATCAAAAACCATCAAAACTTGGCATGCTTTACAGACAGAATCCCTACCTCACTCCTGCCACTAAAATCACTCTCTACTTCCTTCCTTATCCCTCCCTTCTCTACGGTGCACCACTCCTAACTAATCTTCAGTCCTCTTTAAAAAAAACAGCTTTCCTGCTGCTATAACAAAATCGCAAAATTCGCTACTAGCCATAAGTCCTCCACCCATCATTGTTCCTCCCTCCAGAAACTTCAATGGCTAGAACTTCCAAATCAACTAACCTACACCCAACTAACTCTAGCCCATAAGCTTATTCTCAACCCCTCCCTCTGTCCATCCCTTTCATCAGCCTTTAAAATGCACCGACCCAATAGAGTATTAAGGTCAAACAATCAAAACCTACTAGAAGTGCATAAACCTACACATCCCCCAGGCAAAAACCTATCCTTCAGCCTAGCTCGACACGAACTCCCTACCACCATCCATTCGCACCACCATTAACCACTCTACCTTCAAAAAATCTCTTCACTCACATCTAACATCACAGTGGGAATGCTCTTGCTCCCACCCTACATAACTAATCCTGTCTTCTCACCTCCCCTGCTTCTTCCTGCTTCTACTCTACTCTTTCTATATAATTGTATAGAATGGACTAGACAAGCTTTTAATTTACTTCCCCAACTATGCAACATCCTTTAGTATGACGTTGTGCCTTTCCACAGTGTGAATGATTCCTCTCGAATTGTGTAATTGCTTTATTTGCTGTAGTATTGTTGTATATCCTTATCAATCTGTATTAATTGTTGTATTTGGACTATTTTATTTTAAATATTTGCCTTTCTCATTTGTATAACTATCATTACTACCTGCTGTACCTATATTCCTACTGTTTCATGTATATTTTTGCCTGTTTTGGAGCTTTTCTCCCCAGGACTCCATTGAAAACGGGTTCTTTATGCCCCAATGGACTATCCTGGTAAACCAACTGCAATAAATAAATAATAAATCTTGAGTATACAGAGACCCCCTTCTTTGGTGGCTTCATTCCTCTGAGGTCACAGGGACAGCCCTTGGCTCTTCTCCCTCCCAAAGCCATGCTGACCTGATCACGAACACTTCCCAGAGGGGGTGGGGTGGGGGCATTTTCTGGGTCGGACAGTCTAAGGCACGTGGACTCAAGAGATCAAATTGCATGTCAGTGTCAGAGTTGAAGAGCGGTCCTAGTGTTGCAAGCACTTCAGCTTTCTTTCTCTAGGGACTATTGCAGTACAGAGAATGTCAGTAATCTGGTACATCAAACTGGGAGGAACCAGATCTTGCCCATTGTATCAAGAAGCAATGAGGGTGCGGTAGTGGCCGATTACTAAGTTTCTTACTGCAATGCAAATTCCAGGGGAGACCAACATCCTGGCGGACAGGCTTAGCAGAGTTCTTTTGATGTCTCACGAGTGGTCTGAGTTGGTCAGTGGCAAATATGATTTTCCACAAATGGGGTCCACTTTGCAATCTATTTGTGTTCCCCTTCAACAGCAAGTGCAGCACTTTCTTTGCCTTGATCCCTTCTCTGGTACGGTCACCAAGAGATGTTCTAGTCCATACTTGACCCCTGGTTTACTTTGATGTTCATCGTGCATACAGCTGCAGTCATAACAGATGGGTTCTCCTGCCATCAGGCGGGTCCTCGGTCGGCCGAATTCCAAAGTCTAGGTCCGGCGTCAGTTGTCGTCGCCTCTTCCCCTGACGTCAGTGCGACAGGGGTATAAAAGAACCAGCCGACGCCATTTTCTTCAGTCTTTCTTTCCGCGCGGTGCCCGAAGCAGAAGCAGTTCGCAAGTGCCGGTCGGCCTGCTCCTGAGTTTACGAAAAATTTGGAACCGAAGTCTTAAGCTAAGTACCCCGTTGGGGAAACTTTTTCTTGCCTCTGACCGATGTCAGACAAAGTTAATAATTGTATTTCTTGTGGGAAGCAAATACCACATAAGGATTTCCATTCCCTCTGTATACCTTGTTTAGGCCCAGACCACGGCGTCTCGATCTGTCGCTTTTGTGATGCATTCAACAAACGCACTGTTAAGCGTCGGGCGGAGTTCGCCCAGCATTATTTTGGGAAAGCATTTAACTGTACTATGTTGTCGGATACTCCGACTCAGGTTTTGTCTAAAAAACGCAAAGACAAGGACCGACACTCTAGGTCCGTGGCGTCTACCGACACCACGCCTAAGCCGACTATACGTAGTCCGGTTCTCAGTGAGGCGCCTACACAGCCCCTGATTACCGACGACACATCTTTGGCGGTGTCTCCTGTACCCGAGGTCGCAGGCGCCTCGCCCCACACCCTGACTACAGATACCGAAGCCACACTTGGTGTTGAAACACAGAATGTGGACAGGTCCACCTCCACTCAGGGTGTCTTCAGACCTTCCTCTTTCTCCATCAAGGCTTTCACCAAGTCTAAAGCTACCATGCACCTTAGAAGACCAGCTACACAGGGCCCATCTCCAGGCCCCATGCCTAAGAAACAGATGTTTAAAATGGCTGAGGATTTAATTACTCTAATCAGAGGTTCTCTGCCACCTCCGGACAAAAGACCCAGAGTGGAGGAAGATTCCCCCTCCTCTGATCAGGGCTCCATTATTTCAGAGCACTCTTATCAGGAACAGTCTTACTCCCCTTTTGAAGACTCTGATGCAGAGGAATCTATTCCTTCTGTATCCCCCCCCCCCCCCCGAGGATTACTCAATTGGAGAAACTCTGCATACCTTAAGGGAACACTTCCACTGGGAAGGCCAGGATTATTCAGATTCCAAGAAAAGGCTGAGGGAATTTCTTTTGTTACCCCAGCACAGGCCTCTGGCTATACCTCCTGTCCTGGACATCCTAGATGTTTACTCAGAGGCCTGTCTTAACCCGGATTCTCTTCCTCCAGCTCCAGTTGAGCCTGACAGGTACTACAGGGTTCCTGACTCGCACCAATTTCTTTACAAAAGCCATGCTGCTGACCGAGAAACCATCTCACAGGGGCCCAAGGGAGTTAAGGCCTCCATTACCAAACACCCATTGCCTTCCGAGAGAGATTCCAGATCCTTAGAAAGGTGGGGAAAAAAGGTATATACCTCTGCTACCTTATCCATGAGGGCCTTAAACTCAGTTTCATATGCTAAAATACCAACAGTTTCTGTTATCTCAATTGAAAAGTAAAATGTCACAACCTGAACAACCAGACATGAAGGAGTTGCAGGATTTGATGCATAGTGCAGAACAAGTGGGTAAACATACCTTACAATGTGGTTTTGATGCTCTAGAGGCCTCATGTAGAGCTGCTGTTACAGGCTCAGTCATACGTAGGCATGCCTGGCTCAAGGAACAAGCCTTGCCTGATCATGTCAAAGCTAAATTACTAGACGCCCCTCTTCAAAAGGATGTACTATTTGGGGCAAATGCTGAGGAAGTATTACGGAAAATGGAGGAAAAGGCTAAATCAATGCAAACTGTAAATTTCTGCAGGTCCAACCCCCACGTTTTAGTAGAAATTGGCCTTCCAAAAACTGGTCCTTTCCTGCCACAGACAGACCCCAAAGAGGCAGATACAGGCGCCCCAGGGGCAGAGGACAAACACAAGGCTCGTACAGAGGCAGACAATGGCAAGCTCCTACACAGAGGTGGTGAGGACAACTCGCAGTCTTTCAGAAAGCAAAACCAATGACTTCCCCTTTGCATGCCAACCAGGTCTCAAATGGCAGCCCCCTTAGGAGGAAAGCTGGCACTATTCTCAAAATTGGCATATTGTCACAAAGGACAAATGGATCCTGAACCTTATAAACAGAGGCTACAAGTTCCATTTTCATACCCTTTCAGAAATGAAAGGCATGCCAAACCTGCCACACAATCAAAGGGCAGAGGCACAAAAGCAAATTTCAGGTCTCATAAACATGAAAGCTATTCAGGAGGTACCTACACACGAGCAAGGTCAAGTTTTTTATTCCAGGCTATTTCTGGTGCCAAGGAAGGGAAAAGATTGTAGACCGATTTTGGATCTTACCATCCTAAACATTCCTACTCGTACCAAAATTCAAGATGCTCACTCTACAGCAACTTCTTTCCATGCTGGGCAAGGAGTCTTGGCTAGTAACATTGGACCTCAAGGAGGCATACCTGCATGTCCCAATCAGACAAAATTGCAGAAGATACCTCAGATTTCTTGCAGGTTCAATCCATTATCAATTCTCTGCATTGCCCTTTGGTTTATCTACTGCACCCAGAGTATTCGCGAAATGCCTGGCATCAGTAATTGCCTACTGCAGACTTCAAGGGATACAAATATACCCTTATTTGGACGACTGCCTGATCCAAGCGGACAGCAAGCACATTCTTCTGAAACATCTGGCTTGTGTAATAATGTTATTAAACTCTCTAGGATACACAGTCAACAAAGAGAAATCAAGACTAATACCCTCTCGGAAGATAATTTTCCTGGGTGCCAATTTGGACACAAGCACCCAGATGGCCTACCTCACGCCAGAGAAGCAGGGGCAACTAATTCAATATTTCATAACACTGGCAAATTGCACCAGGCTAACTGCAAGGAAAATCCTGCAGGCTCTGGGATTAATGGCATCTTGCATCTTACTAATCCCATGTGCAAAGCTGCATATGAGAACTACAATGGTACCTAAAAAACATATGGTCTCAACACAGCCGCAGTTTGGAAACAATAATACCACTAATTCCATGTCTGCAAAAATAATTTCTGTGGTGGGCTCAAGCATGCCAAACACAGGTCTTCCATTCAGCAAGCCTCAAGCAAATCAAGTCATCACAACAGACGCCTCGGACCACGCCTGGGGGCGCACATGACAGACCGGTGCATTCAGGGCAAATGGACCCAAAAAGAAAAGCACCTTCACATCAATCAAAAAGAAATGCTAGCAGTGATAAATGCGGTTATAGCTTTCAAGGACCTTCTACAACCAGGTCAGCTATTGATAAGAACAGACAACACCACAGTTATGTGGTACATAAACAAGCAGGGAGGAATACATTCTTATTCCCCTATGCAGACTGGCCATGTCACTTTGGAACATGGCCATGGACTTGCAAATGGAACTACAAGCACAGTACTTGCCAGGCAAAGAAAACACGCTGGCAGACAACCTAAGCAGGAATATGACGGATCCACACGAATGGAAGTTGCATCCAAAAGTTTTTACAGAAATCCAAGAATGGGGAAGGCCAGACATAGATCTCTTTGCCTCTCACAAAAATCAATTGACAATTCTGCTCAAGGATCTTCCATCCAAAGGCCTGGAGAGTGGACGCTCTTTCAGTTGGTCATCAATGACCGTTTATGCCTTCCCACCTCTTCCTCTGCTGCCTAAAGTCCTATTGAAGACCAGAGCAGACAGACCAAAGATGATCCTCATTGCTCCGGACTGGCCAAGGCAACACTGGTACCCACTCCTGAGGAGCCTGACGCATTCCCCACCATGGACCCTGCCTCTAATTCGCGTCTTCTGACTCAGCACAGCTTCAAAACTCTTCAGTCAGCTGAAAACACTCAATCTAGCCGCATGGAAGATTCCTTAGCATCACAGCAGGCCCTGCTCTCCAAGGAGGTGCAGGATGTCATTTTGGAGGCCAGAAGGTCATTAACTAGAAAAGCTTACTCTGCAAAATGGAAACGTTTTTGTGTTTGGAATGAGAAAAAGGGCCAGTGCCCTGGAAAACTGAATTATCTCAAATACTACAATATTTGGCTGAACTGCTAAGCAGTGGACTTTCATTCTCCTCCATCAAAATCCATGCCTCAGCCATTTCTGCAGAATACAACACTGATCCACCTTTATTCTCTCACCCTCTATTAAGACAGTTTCTCAGAGAGGCTAAGAATTTAAGACCTCCAAGAAAACAACCAATACCTGCTTGGGATCTTTATTTCATTCTGGAAAAACTGACTTTGCCCCCTTTTGAACCAGCTGCCTCATCAGATTTACAATATTTGTCCTGGAAAACAGCTTTCCTTCTGGCTATCACTTCAGCTCGTAGAGTTTCAGAACTACAGGCTCTTATGTCCAGCCTTTCATCATCTTCCATCAGGACAGATTTTCATTACGTACCAACCCGTCCTTTATACCTAAAGTGGTATCCAGGGTAGCTTTAAATCAGGCCATACATTTACCTACTTTTTATCCTAATCCTCAAAACAAAGGGGAGAGATTACTGCATTCCTTGGACATCCACAGACAACTGCGTTATCTGGACAGAACAAAACCTTTCAGAAAATCAGAACAGCTTTTTGTGGTCTATGCGGTAGGAGCTCAAGGAATGTCAATATCCAAACAGGCAATCTCAAAATGGATAGCCCACTGCATACGCCTTTGCTATTCCTTTCATGGCAAAACTGTACCTACAGGCATTGGACCTCATTCTACCAGGGCCACAGCCACCTCTGCAGCCTTCCCAGAGGAGTTCCTACCAAGGATATTTTGGAAGCAGCCACTTGGAGTTCTGTGCATACCTTCTCCAAGCACTACAACCTACCATTATACTCCAAATCTAGAGCAGGCTTTGCCACTGCAGTCTTGCAGGGCATTTTGGCTCCTAGCTCCACCTAGTGCCTACCACCCCTTTCTTAGCTTTGTGATTCTACCCATCTGTTATGACTGCAGCTGTATACACGATGAACATAGTACAGATGTTCTTCATCTCACATTGCTGCAGTCCTTACACTTGGGTAGTCCGCTGTCCTCGGTCGGCCCGAATATCAAAGTATAAGGCTGACGTCGGTCAAGGTGCATTTGACTGACATCAGGACGTCAGGGTACAAATGCGCATGACCGACGTCATATCCTCAGTCTTTTGCCGCATGGTCCGATGCAGAAGCAGCATTGCAAGTGCCGGTTGGCGTTCTGAGATTTTTCGATTTCGAAGTTTCAGACCGAGTTCAAAGTTGGCTAAGTACCCCGTTGGGGAATATTTTAGTTTTTTTCTTGCCTCTGTGATTTACCGGATGTCAGAAAAAGTCAATAATTGCATTTCTTGTGGGAAACAGATACCGCATAGAGATTATCATACTTTGTGTATTCCTTGCTTAGGGCCTGAGCACGACGTTGTTGGCTGTCGCTCTTGTGCTAGATTTAATAAACGCACTATAAAGAGGAGGTTGGACTGCGCAAGGTTAGTCTTTGGGAAGCGGTGCAATTATAAAATGCCGTCGGATGCTCCGACGCCCGCTACCTCGAAGAAGCGCAAGGACAAAGCAGTTAAGCCTAGGCTGGAAGAACCGTCTGTACCGGACGCCGGTTCTTTAGAGGTGTCGGTGGAGCCGGTGGCTCCACCGGAGGTTTCTTTGTGTTCCCAGGGTGAGACTTTAGTATTGCAAGATGTGGCCTCTCAGGAAGCAAGTCTGGCTGAGGGGGCTTCTCAGGTTACTATTCTCCCCTCCCTTCCTAGGGTGGCTAGGCCCTCTCCCTCTGTTTCTAAGGCTTCTCCCAGGGGCAGGCCAGGTTTAGCTTCAGTTGGTGTTACCCCTAGCTCTTCATGTACTGTGCCCAAGAAGCATATGCTTAAAATGGCAGAAGATTTGATCACTTTGATTAGGGGTTCTATGCCCCCTCCTGATAAGAGGCCTAGGGTGGAGCCTGAGCTGGGTGGTTTTGAGCAGGCTTCAGATGTGTCAGTCTTCGGCTGAAGACTTGCAGGAGTACTCTCCTTATTCGGATTCTGATGTGGATGATTCTACTCCTTCTGCTTCTCCTCCTGAGGATTTTTCTTTCAGAAACTCTTCATTCCATGAGGGAGCATTTTAAGTGGGAAGGTCAGGACTTCTCTGATTCCAGGAAAAGGCTTAGGGAATTTTTGTTTTTACCCCAGCATAGGCCTTTGGCTATACCTCCTGTTTTGGATGTAGTAGAAGATGTTTTTACAGAGGCTTCTCTTAATCCTGATTCTTTGCCTCCTGCTCCTGTTAAGCCGGATAGGTATTACAGGGTGCCTGAAGCTCATAAGTATCTTTTTAAGAGTCCTAGGGCAGACCCAGAAACTGTTAGCCAGGGGCCTAAAGGTGTTAAGGCTTCTGTGGTTAAGAATCCGGTTCCTGCAGACAAAGAGGCTAGGGCCTTGGATAGATGGGGAAAGAAAGTTTATACTTCCACTCTTGCTATGAGGGCTTTGAATTGCCAGTTTCACATGTTGAAATACCAAAACTATCTCCTTTCACAATTGAAGTCTAAGGCTGATGCTCTGGCAGTAGGTATTTATTGTAAAGAGTTGCAAGATTTAGTGCATGTTTCTGAACAGGTGGGTAAGCATTCTTTGCAATGTGGTTTTGATGCTGTACAGGCCTCGTCTAGGGTGGCTGCCACTGGGTCAGTTCTTCGCAGGCACGCCTGGCTAAAGGATCAAAATTTGTCTGAACATGTTAAAACAAGGATTTTAGATGCTCCTTTACAATCTGATGTGTTGTTTGGTCCTCCTGTTGAGGCAGTTTTGAAGAAAATGGAGGACAAGGCTAAGTCTATGCAGACTGTTAAAGATTTTTTGCAGGTCCAACCTTCAAAGTTTAGTAGAAATTGGCCTACTAAGGGGTGGACGTATCCTTCTTATGATTCCCAGTCTAGGGGTAGATCTAGACGTGGTAGGGGCAGAGCTCAGGGCTCTTTCAGGCCTAGAACAGGGAGTTCTCCTGCACAGTCTTCGGGTGAGGGCAGGGGTCAGTCCTTTCGTAAACAGACCCAATGACCTACCTTTTCAGCTGCCAGAGCCTTCTCGTCTGGCAGCACCTTTGGGAGGAAGGTTGGCAATTTTCAAAGAAAATTGGAGTTTAATTACCCAAGACAGATGGGTATTGGATATCATACACCAAGGTTACAGGTTTTATTTCCATACTTTGCCTCCTTTCAAAGGCATGCCAGACGTTCCTCCTCAACAAAGAATAGAGGCTCACAAGCAAATTTCTCTGTTACTTCAACTAGGGGCCATTCAGCTGGTCCCTATGCCAGAAGTGGGCCTAGGATTTTATTCTCGCCTGTTCCTAGTACCAAAGAAGGGGAACATGTGGAGACCAATTTTGGATTTATCTATCCTCAACACTTATCTGGACATTCCCAAGTTCAAAATGTTGACGTTACAACAGCTTTTACCTCTGCTGGGCAAAGATCATTGGATGGTAACTTTGGATCTCAAGGAGGCTTACCTTCATGTTCCTATCAGACTAAGTTGCAGGAAGTATCTGCGTTTTCGAGCTGGGACTTCTCACTATCAGTTCTCTGCATTGCCCTTTGGCTTATCTACTGCGCCCAGAGTGTTCACGAAAGTTCTGGCTCCAGTGATAGCTTTCTTCAGGCAAAAAGGAATACAGATCTATCCTTATTTGGACGACTGCCTGATTCTGGCTCAAGGAAGGGAACAGCTTCATCATTTGGAATATGTGATAGCAGTGCTAAGATGCCTGGGGTATTCTGTGAACGAAATAAAGTCCAGTCTTGTACCCTCTCAGGACATGTGCTTTCTGGGTGTGAGACTGAATACAGCATCCCAGATGGCCTTTTTAACCCCGGACAAACAAAAGAGTCTATCCCTTTACTTCCATCAGCTATTTCATCAGTCCGGGCTGACTGCAAGGACAGTCCTTCAAGCCTTAGGGTTCATGGCATCTTGTATTCTGGTGCTTCCCAATGCCAAACTGCATATGAGGAAGCTGCAATGGTATCTCAAAAATGTATGGACACAGCACTGCCAGGATCTAGACACTGTCATTCAAATAATACCTTGCATTCAAAAGGAATTTTTGTGGTGGGCTCAGGAATGTCACCTAAACAAGGGACTCTCTGTGACCCGGCCAGAGGCGAGTCAGATTTTAACGACAGGCCTCAGACAAAGCTTGGGGAGCTCATCTAAATGGAAAGTGGATACAAGACAAGTGGCCTGCCAGACTACAACATCTACATATCAATCTGAAGGAGATGTTAGCAGTCCAGTTTGCATTAATAGCTTTCAAGGATTTACTTCTTCCAGGGCAGGTGTTGATTCTAACAGACAACACAACTGTCATGTGGTACATCAACAAGCAAGGGGAACATTCTTAGCCTCTATGCAGGCAAGCAATGATTTTGTGGGAGACTGCTCTCAGTTTACAGCTCAATCTTCAGGCAAGGTTTCTGCCAGGAGCACAGAACTCCTTAGCAGATGTGTTGAGCAGGCAATTATGGATCCCCACAGTGGAAATTGGATCCTCATGTATTTCAGAAATTGACAGTGTCATGGGGAACTCCAGACATAGATCTGTTCGCTTCTCCACTAAACCATCAGCTGCCAAAGTTTTGCACAAAAGGTTTCATCCCACAGCTTGGAAAGTGGACGCTCTTTCTTTCAATTGGAGCAATCTTCATGTGTATGCCTTTCCTCCTCTGCCTCTCCTCCCAAAGGTACTTCTAAAGGTCAGACAGGACAAGCCAAGGATGATTTTAATAGCTCCAGATTGGCCTCGACAGCACTGGTACCCATTACTGAGAAGACTGGTACGGAAGCCTCCATGGCCTTTGCCTTCGATTCCACACCTGTTGTCACAGGAGGACAGCCATTTGCTGAATGTCAAACTTCACTCTCTTCACCTAACGGCCTGGCATATTCTGTTTTGAACCATAGAGGGTCTCAACTTCCACAACATGTTTTGAATGTGATTTTGGAAGCTAGAAGACCTAGTACAAGGAAAGTGTACGCAGATAAATGGAAGAGATTTTTATTTTGGAGTGCAGCAAAAGATTTTGATGTTTCTGAGCCTAATTTGAGTGTGGCTCTTCAATATCTTACTGAGTTACTGGACAAAGGTTTGTCTTTCTCTTCTATTAAGGTTCATGCTGCAGCAATTTCGGCTCACTATGATTGTGTCCCACCATTGTTTTCTCATCCTTTGTTCAAGCAATTTCTTAGAGGGGCAAAGAATATAAGACCCCCACGAAGAGCTCCTACTCCTGCTTGGGATCTCAATTTTGTGTTGGAGAAACTCACTCTACAAACTTTTGAGCCTGCAGCTACTTCTGAGTTGAAATATTTATCATGGAAGACTGCTTTTTTGTTGGCAATTACCTCTGCAAGAAGGGTTTCTGAATTGCAGGCCCTTATGGCGGTTGAGCCTTACTTGATTTTTCATAAGGATAGGGTATCATTACGTACTAATCCTTCCTTTATGCCTAAGGTGGTTTCTAGTGTGGCTTTAAACCAAACAATTCATTTGCCTACTTTTTATGCAAATCCCCAAAATAAAGGGGAAAAGATTTTGCACACTTTAGATGTACACAGGCAGTTGCGTTATTTGGACAGAACTAAAGGGTTCAGGCAGTCTCAGCAGTTGTTTGTTTCTTTTGCTTTGAGTTCTCAGGGCAAGCCTGTGTCAAAACAAACTATTTCTAAGTGGATTGGGTTTTGCATTGCTTTCTATTATTCCCATCATGGCAAGGAGATTCCAGCTGGGATTAGGCCTCAGTCCACTAGGGCTACTGCCACATCAACAGCTTTTTTGAGGGGAGTGGCAACCAAGGATATTTTGGAGGCAGCTACTTGGAGTTCAGTGCATACTTTCTCTAGGCATTATCACCTGCCACTTTACTCTACTCTAAATCCAGGGCTGGTTTTGCCACTGCTGTTTTGCAGGGCATTTTGGCAGCTCCTGCTTCCTTGTAGTTAGCCATCCTCCCTTACCTCTGCTTTGGGATTCTACCCAAGTGTAAGGACTGCAGCAATGTGAGATGAAGAACATAGTACAGTTTTGTACCTACCATAAATGTAGATGTTCGAAGATCCACATTGCTGCAGTCCAATTTACCCTCCCTCCTTCCCCTCTGTAGTTAGAGGCGGTTGTGTGGGTTGGGTTGTACATATTGTGTATATTGTATATATATGGTACATATAGTTAGTGCAAGGGTGGTTGGTTGGTTGGTTGTTTGCTGTCTTTTGGTTTTGACCTTTATTTTTGGGGTCTTCTGACATCTGGGGCAAGAAAAGACTGAGGATATGACGTCGGTCATGCGCATTTGTACCCTGACGTCCTGATGTCAGTCAAATGCGCCTTGACCGACGTCAGCCTTATACTTTGATATTCGGGCCGACCGAGGACAGCGGACTACCCAAGTGTAAGGACTGCAGCAATGTGGATCTTCGAACATCTACATTTATGGTAGGTACAAAACTGTACTTTTTGTACCTACCATAAATGTAGATGTTAGTGCTACTACAGCTGCAGTCCAGGTTTCCCTCCCTCCTTCCCCTCTAGGGGTCTTCTTTTATGGTGTATTTGCTTGCAACTACTGGTCTTTGATTATATTGCATTGCATTATTACATAATTGTATGTATTGCCTTCCTTCTGGGGGCACCTGACATCTGGGGCAAGAAAAACTGAAGAAAATGGCGTCTGCTGGTTCTTTTATACCCCTGTCGCACTGACGTCAGGGAAGAGGCGACGACAACCGACGCCGGACCTAGACTTAGGGAATTTGGCCGACCGAGGACCCGCCTGACGACATGAGAACCCATCTGTTATGACTGCAGCTGTATTGGCACTCTAACATCTACATTTATGGTAGGTACAAAACTGTACTTTTTTCCCTCCAGTTCCCTTGATTTCCAAATTCCTGCAGAAAGCATACAGGTTGAACAGGTATCCTCATTGCCCCCTTTCTGGCCTTCTTAAATCTGGTTCACCTTTCTTTGGCCTCATCTAATTTGCCTGCGGGTGATTCTGGAACAGATTCCAGATTTGCGGTCTTGCCCCTCAGGATATACTCACCTGCATGTCCAAGGACTGAAATTAACCTCATGGTTTCTCCAATTCCAATGATGGCAAGGCATTCCAGGCTTTCATCCCTGGTCTGAAAAATTGATTTCTGCTCCTACTACTGCCAGGGAAATCTACAAGAGCAAATTGGAAAGATTTTCTTATGAGCCTAGCAGAAACAAATAGATCTTTTTACTGCTCCCCATCGAAAGTTTTGGATTGCTTGGCTTCCCTTTTCCAAAATGGAGCCAGCTATTCCACTGTGAAAGTCCAGCTAGCAGCTATTTCTAATTTTCATATTGAAGAAAATTAGTCATAACTGGCTTCATCTAAACTTTGCAAACTGAGA
The DNA here is from genome assembly GCF_019279795.1 of Protopterus annectens. Taxonomy (NCBI): domain Eukaryota; kingdom Metazoa; phylum Chordata; order Ceratodontiformes; family Protopteridae; genus Protopterus; species Protopterus annectens. Next base: position 860,267,922 of record NC_056750.1, read on the forward strand.
GGAACCTTTTTACTTCTCCCCTATATCAAGGATGCCACTGTTTCTTGGATCTGACTATAATTTTACAAGCTGTAGTTCTTTCTCCTTTTGAACTTGTGGCTAAGGCAGACTTGAAATTTCTTTAATGGAAAACTTTTTTTTTTTTTTTCTGGTAGCCATCTTAGCAAGAAAGGTTTCAGAGCAGCAAGTCTTTATCTCCTTGTCTAATCTTTCATAAAGATAGATGGGTTGGTACTCACTGTTACCCTTTCTTGCCCAGAGTGACTACAGAAAATATAAATCCAATCTATCAACCTTCCTGTTTTCTTTCCCAGTTTTCAAAACCAAGGAGAGTATACGCTCTACCTTCTGGATGTTTAGATAATTGTTTTTACTTGGAAAGAAATGCATCTTGTGGAAAATCAGAACAGCTGTTTGTATTTTGTATTTTCAGATGTAAGGAAAGGGTTAGCGGTTACCATGACTACTGCTACTAAATAGTTGAAAAATTGCATTTCCTTTTTTACTCCTCCAAGAACAGGCCACTACCAGGCTAAGTCAAGGCTCATTCTACAAGGTCCATGGCAATTTCTCACAGTTTTTGGTCAAGACTGTATTGATGACATTTGTGCAGCCGCTACTTGCTAAAGTCCCCATACCTTTGTTAAACAGTTTTAAGTTGGACATTCTATCTGGGAATAGAACTGCGTTTGGCTCTGCAGTGCTCCATATCTTCCATGAGGGCCACCCTAGGTTATTGTAGTTGGGGACTCATGTTCTTACCGTAACGTTCCATCAGTGTTGTCAGTTTCATTCTTCCTCAACCTCCCCTTCCTCCCGTCTATGGCCAGACCTGTTGGATATATACATGGGGACCACAGTTCCTGCTTGAGCTCCTGATCTGTCCTCTGCACATATATTTATGGGTGCATTTTTGTTTTAACTTAAATTTATGTGCATGTACAGGGTTTCTGCAAACTCTGATGTAGGCTGGGGGAATGAGGCATTATGGGTAGGATGGGAGGAGCTCTAGCTTAAGTTTTGAAAATGGCTGAGAGGTTGAATGAAATTAACAGATGGAATTTTAAGGTAAGAACATACGTTTTTTTCTTCAGTTGTACACTATTTACCATCAAGGGAACTGTAGAAATAATCCGTTGCATTTAAGGAATTTACTGGACTTTTTTCCTTGTTCCAAGAAAAGAGGGCATATGGAGGCCCGTATTAGACTTAATCCTGAACACCTTTTTAAAAATTGCAAAGTTCAAAATGTTCCTCTAGCCGCCTCCTGTGATCCTTTATCAAACCTACACTATTTCCCCTGATACAGAACATTTCTAGTATCCCATTCCTGTTTATCCATGTTTGAGATTTTGTGCTTTGTAATTCCATTTTCAATTTTCAGCATTGCAGTTTGGTCCTGTTGTAGCCCCAGGGGGTTTCATAAAATGTCTAGCCTACATTTTACTATTCTGCAGACTTCAGGGTACCCACACATTTGGTCAATTTTCTCATCCAGGCTCCCTCAAAAGACTAATATTGTATAGCATCTTCAGTTCAGTCTAGATCTGGTTCTTCACCTAGGTTTGACTTGAAGAAATCTGTCAGCCTTCACTGGATCCCGTTTTTCCTAGGATACTGTCCAAACAGTGTTTGCCTGTTCGCATGCCATATTTAGGAAGTTTTGTGTGTACAAATGATAACTTTTTTCAGATTTCATGAGGAAAACCCAGTGGCACAGTCCAGGCACAGCATTGTCACCTTCTGAATATCCCAATTCTTCTCTTTTTACTGAAAAACATGCCTTGAAATGACCAGGTATCACTCAACCCAAGAGTATCCCTTTGTGGTTCCCTCTTACTATCAGGTAGTCTCCACAGATGCTTCAAGTCTGGCCTGAAAATCATATTTTATGAATGCAAGTCCAAGGAGTATGAGTGTTCAGGCTGGGTTTGGTGTCCTTGGTGTCAGACTGCCGCGGCCCTGTTACCTCAGCAAATGGCAAGGAAGAAACTCCTCATCTCTGCAGGTTACTCAGAAAAGCTGGGAGTTTATTGTAGCAAAGGAAATGATTCTGTGATTTGTACTATACATATAGAAACTGAATGAATTGCCTGGGTATGAGGCCCTACTAGGTTAAATGCTCTTGGCTGTCAAAGCAATTACTAGAAAAAGGAAATCCTAAAGAATTCTATGTTGAACAGGAGATGAAACAATCTGAGGTGGGAACTTTAGAAAAGGGAGGCGGAAAGTGCATATAAATAAATGGCACATGCGGAAACAATACATACAGAATAGTGTTAAGGAGGTGGAGTGGAATTGTAGGGACTGCTGGAGTTGGGCAGGCTATAATCGAATAGTTTGTACTGTATACGATTGAAATAAAAGCATTTGTAACTGTTTTCATTGCTGAATGTGTACGTGTCATTATGTAATATATGGTAAGGCAGTAAATGTGTGCCCAGTGTTCATGAACTTTAAGACTAATTGTAAAGTAGTTGGAGCTCTGACCTTTGCTTGCACACAGTATGTACAGCTTTCAGCATCACATGATTAGACAATGAAGGGTCACTTATGCATGCTTAGCTTTTCAGTAGGAAAGAGTCGAACATTAGGTGGCCAGCAGCTACGGCTGATGCTCTCATCCCACTTGTTTGTTCCCTGGTTTGCCACAATCTTCTGTTTTCTGGCTGTCATTTGCACCTCTTATTTGCTATCTTCCAGTTAGTCTTTAGTGAAGACTAAGCCTAGAGTCATCCTTTGGGTCATTCCTGTGGTAGGTAGGGTCATTTGTTCTAATTGAGATTGGTGACTTACACTGGCCATTTGATCCTAGTACATTGACTGGTAAGTCTTGGCTCCATTATTCAAACTCTTCAATTTCATTTTCTGAGACCCTAGATGTCCTTCAAGAATGCAACTGCAGTCCTGACATATGGGTTGTCCTGCCTCAGGCAGCCCTTCGGTCGGCCGGATTCCAAAGTCTGGGTCTGGCGTCGGCTGATGTCGCCTCCTCCCCGACGTCAGAGCGGCTGGGGTATAAAGGCATCCGCCGACGCCATCTTCAGTCTTTCTTGCCGAGCGGTGCCCGAAGGAGAAGCAGTTGGCAAGTGCCGGTCGGTCAGCTCCTGTGTTTTCAGTTACCAAAGTCATCTAAAAGCTAAGTACCCCGTTGGGGAACATTTTTTCTTGCCTCAGCCGATGTCAGAAAAAATTGAAAAAGTTAATTGTTTGTCTTGTGGTAAACAAATACCTCATAAGGACTTCCATTCTTACTGCCTCCCTTGCCTGGGCCCAGACCACGACGTCTCGGCCTGTGCTGCCTGTGCTTGCTTTAATAAGCGCACACTCAGGCGCCGGGCAGAATTTGCCGAAGACTTTTTTGGCGAGTCTTACGCTTATATCATGCCGTCGGAACAACCGACAGCACAAACTACCAAAAAACGCAAGGACCGGGACCGACATCCTCAGCCCGCGTCGTTCACAGATACCACGCCTAAGCCCTGCGCGAGTGCATCGGTCCCTTTGGAAGCGGTAATTCAACCGCTCCAGGCCGATGACACCGCTTTAACATGTTCTTCGGTCCCGGAGATTTCACCGGTGCCGGTTGTTGATTTTCCTCCAGAAACCAAATCTCTAGATCTACCCGACACCATTCCTGTGGACCTAGTTACCCCTGCAAGTGGGGCAGCTAGGCCTCCGGTATCCATGTCCATCAAGGCCTTTGCACGTGCTAAGGCTGCCAGCCAGGCCAAGTTCCATCCTAAATCTACTTCTCAGGGCCCTTCTAATACAGATCATGACTCTAGCTGCAGATCTAATCTCTCTTATCAGGGGTTCTCAGCCGCACCCAGACAGGGGTTCTCAGCCGCCTGCAGATAAAAGGCCTAGAACGGAGCAGGCAGACACCCTCTCTTCAGATGAAGCCTCTGGGGATTCAGAGCACTCAGATACCCAAGAAGAATCCTTCCAGGCCTATGAGGACTCTGATGCTGAGGAATTAAAATTCCCTCTGCCTCTCCTCCAGAGGATATTTCTTTCGGTGAAGTTCTCCACTCCATGAGGGAACATTTTCAGTGGCAGGGTCAGGAATTCTCTGATTCCAGGAAAAGGCTACGTACCTTCCTTAAGTTACCCCAGCACAGACCTTTAGCTATCCCTCCAGTTTTGGATGTCCTGGATGATGTTTTCTCAGACTCCAGTGCTTCCCCTGATTCTCTTCCTCCTGCTCCTGTCAAGCCAGACAGATATTACAGGGTCCCTGACACTCAAGCATCTCTTTAAGGCCCACTCTGTGGATCTAGAAATTATTTCACAGGGCCCCAAAGGAGTGGCTACTTCCTCTGCCAAAAAACCTCTGCCCGCTGACAGGGAAGCTAGGTCCCTGGAGAGATGGGGCAAAAAAGTTTATACCTCTTCCACCCTTGCCATGAGGTCACTTAACTGCCTTTTGCATATGTTTCAGTACCAGGATTACTTAATGGATGATTAGCAGAAAAAGTTAGCCTCTCCTGAGCCTATAGATAGAAAGGCATTGCAGGATTTGGTTCATAATACTCATCAGGTTAGCAATCATTTTCTTCAGTGTGGTTATGATGCATTGGAAGCTTCATGTAGGTCAGCTATGACAGGGGCCGTTATACGTAGACATGCTTGGTTGAAAGAACAGCCACTGCCAGATCATGTTAAAGTAAAGCTCCTGGATGCACCTCTGGATAAACGGAAGCTTTTTGGTGCTAATGCTCAGGATGTGTTGAAGCCTATTGAGGAAAAGGCAAAATCAGTACAGTCAAGGATTTCCTCCAGGTTCAGCCACCCAGATTCAGCAGGAATTGGCCTTCAAAGAATTGGTCCTTTCCAGACTCTGACAAGTTTCAAAGGGGAAAAAACAGGCGTGCTCGAGGTAGAGGGCAATACCGAGGCTCCTACAGGGGCCGCCAATGGCAACCACCAAATCAGAGAAGTGACGCAGGTAGTTCACCTGCACCACAGGGACAACCACAATGACTTGACTTTCACTCCGCCTACCAAGGCTCAAAGAGAAGCACCTCTAGGCGGAAAATTATCCTTTATTCTCAAAGAACTGGCACATTTTAACCAAGGACAAATGGATTCTGGACATAAAAGACAAAGGTTACAGGTTCCACTTCCATACCTTACCAACGGGACAAGGCATGCCAAACCTGCCACAAAATCAAAGGACAGAGGCGCTCTTAGAAGTTTCAAAGCTGTTACAAATAAAAGCAATAGAAAAGGTTCCTCCTCAGGAACAAGGCCAGGGATTCTATTCAAGACTGTTCCTTGTTCCAAGAAAAGAAAAACAATGGAGGCCTATACTGGACTTGTCCGTTCTAAACCCTTTTCTCATTGTGCCAAAATTCAAAATGCTGACGTTGCAGCAACTCCTTCCCATGCTGGGCAAGGGGTCTTGGCTGGTTACTCTGGACCTCAAGGAGGCATACCTGCATGTCCCAATCAGACAGTTGCAGAAGATACCTCAGATTTCTTGCAGGAACAGAGCATTATCAATTCTCAGCATTGCCGTTTGGCTTATCTACTGCGCCCAGAGTATTCACGAAATGCCTGGCATCAGTTGCACATTGCAGGCTTCAGGGGATTCAAATATACCCTTACCTGGACGACTGCCTCATACAAGCAGACAGCAAACAAACCTTGATAAAAAACTTGGATTATGTCATTCAGTTGCTACAGGCTTTGGGATACACAGCCAACATTTAAAAATCAAGACTATTGCCATCCCAAAAGATTATTTTTGTAGGAGCAAAACTGGACACACAATCACAAATGGCTTTCCTCACAGAGGAGAAACAAGAGCATTTACCAGATTACTTTAAAAGCCTAGCAAAGCTTACCCAGCTGACCGCAAGGAAGACCCTGCAGGCCCTGGGGTTCATGGCATCTTGCATTCTGATCCCTCTGGCAAGACTACACATGAGAAAGCTACAATGGTACCTAAAAAGCTTGTGGCCTCAAGACAGCCACAACCTAGAAGACGTAATACCACTCATTCCATGCCTGCAAAGGGAATTTTTGTGGTGGGCTCAAGCAAGTCATTCAAACGAAGGCATGCCTTTCAACAAAGCTCGAGTAAGTCAAACCATTACAACAGATGCCTCAGACCATGGATGGGGGGCACACAGAGGGCAGATGCATTCAAGGACAATGGACTCCCATGGAAATGCATCTGCACATAAATCAAAAAGAGATGTTGGCAGTGATACATGCAATAGAAGCCTTTGGAAAATCTCTTCAAGGTAATCTGCTAATAAGGACAGACAACACCACTGTCATGTGGTATGTAAACAAACAAACAAGGGGGCACTCACTCATATCCCCTCTGCAGATTAACAATGACTCTCTGGGAAAAGTCTCTGAAACTGAACATCCACTTACAATCCCAGTTTGTTCCGGGCAAGGACAATGTTATGGCGGACAGGTTGAGCAGAAATTTATTGGATCCACACGAATGGATGCTGCATCCACACATTTTCTCACAAATAACTGCATGGGGAAGACCGGACATAGATCTCTTTGCTTCTCATCTCAATCATCATCTGGACAGGTTCTGCTCGAGGACACACCATCCTCTAGCCTGGAGAATGGATGCTCTTTCCTTCAGCTGGAAAACACTAACAATTTATGCATTTCCTCCTCTACCATTACTGACCAAGGTGTTACTGAAGATCAAAGCAGAACAACCAAAAGGAATCTTGATAGCTCCAGACTGGCCAAGGCAGCACTGGTATCCCTTGCTACTGAGCATAACTCACACCAAACCGTGGCCCTTGCCTCAATGGCCTCTGCTCCTAACTCAGCACAATTACAGGACTGTTCATCAAAACCTGCAAACATTGCAGCCGACAGCTTGGAGGGTTCCATGACTTTGACCCATGTCACCCTCTCCGAAAAAGTTCAGGAAATCTTGCTGGAAGCACGCAGACCTTCCACCAGGAAAACCTATTCGGCCAAGTGGAAGAGATTCATCTGGAATGCCAACAAGGGCCAGGATGCATCAGTGATGAGCATACCTCAGATATTAGAATACTTGGCAGAAATGTTTCATAGTGGCCTCTCATATTCTTCCATTAAAATTCACGCTTCAGCAATCTCAGCAAATTACAACTGTGACCCACATGTGTTTTTGCATCCTTTGCCAAGACAGTTTCTAAGAGGGATAAAGAATATCAAACCTCCAAGAAAAATACCAGTTCCTGCATGGGACCTCAATTACGTCTTGGAAAAGTTAACTCCTCCTTTTGAACCAGCAGCATCTTCAGAAATGCAATTTCTCTCCTGGAAAACGGTCTTCCTGTTGGCAGTTACCTCGGCAAGAAGAGTCTCTGAGATACAGGCCCTCATAGCAGTACCTCCCTTTCTCATTTTTCATCAGGACAGAGTTTCTCTAAGGACCAATCCTTCATTCATGCCAAAAGTGATATCCAGGGTGTCTCTAAAGCAATCCGCCTGCCTACTTTCTTTCCCAATCCTCAAAATAAAGGGGAAAAGCTGCTGCATACTTTGGACATACACAGACAATTACGCTACTACTTGGACAGAACAAAGACCACCAGGAAGTCTGACCAACTACTTGTAGCCTATGCTGCTGGAGTGCAAGGAAAAGCAGTCTCCAAACAAACAATTTCAAAATGGATTGGACACTGCATCAGATTCTGTTACTCTTTCCATGGAAAAGGTGTGCCAGCCAATATTAGGCTACACTCCACCAGAGCTATAGCCACATCCACAGCCTTTCTAAGAGGAGTGGCTACAAAGGACATTCTAGAGGCTGCTACATGGAGCTCCGTGCATACATTTACCAAACACTACAACCTGCCATTATACTCCAGATCCCGAGCAGGCTTTGCTTCGGCAGTCCTGCAGGGCCTTTTAGCTACACCATCCCTTGCTTAGATCCTACCACCCCCAGCTTGGCTATGGTATTCAACCCATATGTCAGGACTGCAGTTGCATTCTTGAAGGATATAGTACAGTTTTGTACCTACCATAAATGTAGATGTCCGATTGATATGCAACTGCAGTCAGGTTTACCCTCCCTCCTACCCCTCTGTTTTTTTCCTTGGGTCCATTCTCCCCATTCCTATATTAGCTGGGGATATCTGTTATGGTGTATCTGTTTATTGCTGTTGTGCATGTCTGGAATTTTTGCTTATCCATTCACAAAATTTAGCCTTCCTTGGAGGGCACCTGGCATCTGGGGCAAGAAACACCAAAGAAGATGGCGTCTGCGGATGCCTTTATACCCCAGCCGCTCTGATGTTGGGGAGGAGGCGACATCAGCCGACGCCGGACTCGGACTTTGGAATCCGACCGACCGAAGGGCTGCCTGAGGCAGGACAACCCATGTGTCAGGACTGCAGTTGCATATCTATCGGACATCTACATTTATGGTAGGTACAAAACTGTACTTTCCCTGGTGTTGCAGGAGTAGTTGGATGTTTGAAAAGTGCCGTTTAGATGAAAAACAATGAAGTACTGGATATGTTCACTGAACACATTTTATGACCTAATTTGAGTATTTACCCAGGATATTAACTTGCTCTTTTGTTTTAGGTTTTGGTTTACTGTGCTAAAAATGGTTTCAGTGTTAATAGATTGTTTCAGGTATCAGACTTGGAAATTTTGTTTGCCTTTTTAACAGAGGATTGTGGAAATTTTGGAGTCACCTCAATGCTTTCATGTTCAGTGACTTGGCGCTAAATTGGGAGCTGGCTTATTTTGTTTTCGTTTTGGGCCAGATTGTGTGTGTCAATATCTAGTTAGTGAATGTCTAAATCTGACATTCACATTCCAGCACAGGGGAACAATAAGTCTGAATACAGTGAAGCCCCCAAAGTGTTGTGTCCTGCTGTAAGCGACTGCAGTAAGGGACTACATTTTGGGTTGGGCTGAGATTAGTTGAGTTTGCAGGTGATGGGGGAGGGGGGGGGGCTTTATGTGTAAAGCAGTTGGGCTTAATCCAAAAAAATGCCTTCATGCATTAGTTGTTTTGCATGGTCTTTAATACAAGTATTCAGTACTGCCATGTTTGTCTGATCTGTTTTTTTTTCTCACTGTACAGACGTGGCTTTTTGGTTATGAGCTGACTGACACCATCATGGTCTTCTGTGAAGATAAAATAGTTTTCATGGCTAGTAAGAAAAAGGTGGAGTTTCTCAAACAGATTGCCAACACCAAAGGGAATGAAAATGCCAATGGGGTGCCAGCCATAGTATTGCTGGTGCGAGAAAAGGTAAGACATTCTGCAGAGCTCTGGGTGAGTGCTTGTTAATGTGAACATAAGTGCATGGTGGGGGAGCAGATATGAGCAGCAGTTACTAGATGAATTATGTGGAGTCGGAGGTACATTGCTATCCAGCAGAGTTTTTATTTCAGGTTCTGAAAACTGTTGTCAGTTTTGCCTCTGGGGAGAGCACCAAGTCACTTCAGTAAGTAGAGTTTGATACTGTGTTCAGAAAGGGCGCTTTGATTTTAACCATATGAAATGCTAAACTACTTTGAAATCTGCAGTGGATTTCCTTTTCTGATCTCATCTTGGTATATTCTGAAAGTTTTCTACCTTTCCTGGGGGTGACTTGGCTTTACTGGCATGTCCTACACTAAACCTAGATAACCACCTGGCATCTGTGTTCTGTACTTCTATGCTGCTTTCAGTTTGGATTGATATTAATGCACACCATTGGAAGGTTATTACTTCTGATTGGATTATCTTTTAAATGCTTTTTTTGGCAGTCAGAACTGGCACCAGCTCTATCTGTATTACTGGTGGTGGGTAACCACATGACTGGAAGGAGAGTCTAGTATGAAAAAAGATCAGGGTTGGATGGATGGGGAGAAAGTAAAGAACCTGGTTTCCAGCTATTGACCAAAACCCTCACCTTTATAGGTTTTCCTTAAGTTGGCCTTCTGGAACTCTTTTCCCCTCGACTTGAAAGGGGTTGAATTTGAACCTGCTATCTGCTGCTGCAGAAAGCAGCAGGGAAAGGCACACCTTGGGCAGCCTTCTTGGTGTATGGCTCTTATGCCTTTGGCACTGACCTTTCCAGGTATGTATGCACGGAACAAGAACATGACAAGGCAGTTTGTGCAGAGTATGGTTGAGACCACCAGTGAAGGTACATTGATAGAACTGTGGCTGAGCCAGTGTACTTTTTTCCATTCAAGTCATGTGAGGCCCGGTGGTAAGAGCTGCAGTGCATGTCTTCTCATTCATGGTGCATCCACAGTGCAGTGGTGTCGCACTGTACCACTTTAGTTACAGCTAGCGTTTGAATTACATCTGCATGGCATTTATACACTTGCATATTCTGGCACAGTATGCTACTTGTCTGGTAAACACTTGAGACTCATTTTAAAAAGGTATTTCAGTAAATGCAGTTTCCTTAGTGTAACTTGAGATGCCTGCTTTTGGTTTGTTTGGGAAAGGCTGTCTGACAGTAGTGACCAGGTGTGTACAGTGAAGTATTTAATACAGTAATAGTTATAACTAGCAAACTTTGGTTTTGTTTGTAGTTTACTTTTATGTATGAGGGTTTAATATAGTAAAATAGTGGCAGGTATACACTTAGCCATGTTTCAGTAGATTCACTGTACCATTTATATGAAACTGGGGAGTGTCTTGCATGTAACTTCATCGCGCGTGCCATGTTTTGGTTCTCATGAATTTGAGTGAGAGTGGTCAGGGAGTGCTTTAAATGTGTACTCCTTGTTGCTTCTGATTCCTAATTTGTCACTATCTGATGTGGAAACATTACTTGGGACTCTATACCTTTTATAGCAAAATAGGATAATGGTGCTTGTTTGCCAAGTGCTTGACAGATGCAGATGTTCCTCGTGTTTCACTGTTGCATTATCACATTTGGGTTGTCCCTGCCAAGGTAGCCCTCGGCCGGCCCGAATACCAGAGACTTGGTATTTCTGCGTCAGTTGCTGTCGCTTGAGGACTGACGTCTGGTAGTCAGTGGTATATAAACTAAGGCAGCTGATGCCATTACATCAGTCCTTCTTGCTGTGCTGCCTGAAGCAGAAGCAGTTGACACGAGTGCCAGTTGGCCACTACCTGAGTTTTTGTTTCCGATCTGAAGTCTTCTAAAGCTAAGTACCATGTTGGGGATCCTTTTATCTTGCACTAACTGATACCAGAAAAAGTTAATAATGGTCTCGGCTGTGGAAAGCAAGTACCACACCGAGCCTTCCACTCTTAGGGTATCACTTGTCACAATGTCCCCTGTTGCTTCTGTGCTTTGTCAAACACCAGAACTGTCTGTCGTTGGGCCCTTATTGTAGCCAGATATTTCCTTTTACAGGCCTCTAATTCCGATATGGCTTTGGTAAGCCATCTGACATCTTCTGATAAAATGTAAGATAAAGACAGACTGTGCAGGTTCAAACCTGCCAATGATGCTCCCATTAAGCTAGTTATCAGTCCTCTGGTACTCTGGTGCTTTCACAGCCCCTGATGCCTGCTTCAGTTGATTTGCAGGCCAGTATAGAGACTCTTTTGGAGTCAGTTATGCTGCAAAACTTAGTCTAAGGATCCTGCGGTCATCTTTACCTTGGATGGGTCCAGAGCTGCTGAGCAGGCGCCGGCTGCTTAGGAAGTCCTTCGCACCACTGAATCTTGACACAAACTATCTTTCACCATTACCGTTCTTTCGAAAACAGAGTTCCTTAGGCCCAGGGCTCGAACCACACCCAAGAAACAGACGACCCACTCAGGCACGTGCTATCTTGCCACAGTGTCAAATGCTTAAAATGGCAGAAGCCCTTATGCTGATCGGGGAAGTCGAGCTATCCCTTCCAAAATGGAGATGTTCCCTGTAGATTTATCTGAACAAGAGTCCGATGACTCTGGTACATCTGACTATGAAGACATGCAACCTCTCTCCACTTATGAGGAATTCTGATGCAGAGGATTCCATTCCTTCATCCTCTTCCCCCAGAGGATTTTTCCTTTGGGGAAACCCTTCATACCTTAAGGGAGCAATTCCAATTAAAAAGAGACTCCAGGAATTCCTTCATCTTCCACAACACAGACCCTTGGTCATCCCTCCAGTCCTGGATGGTGGTGGATGATTTCCTTGAATCCAGTTCGACTCCTGATGGCCTACTTCCTGCTCCCAGAAAACCAGACAGGTACTAGAGTCCCTGACTCTCTCAAATATGTTTTTAAAAAATCCAACAGCTGACCCAGAGGTAATTTCTCAATGGCCAAAAGGGATTAAAGCAACCTCTGCTAAGAATTCCCCCCACAGACAGGGTTTCCTGAGCATTGGACAGATGGGGTAAAAAAGTGTACACCTCAGTTACTCTTGCTATCGGGACACTAAATTGTCAGTTCCGTATGCTTAGATAGCATCATACCTTGGAACTCCTTAAACAAAAAAATGTCTTCCTTTCTTGCTTGGGCAGAATCTAAAGATTTACAAGACTTAATGCATTCTGCAAGTCACGTAACTAAAACTTTGCACTGTGGTTTTTGACGCCCTAGAAGCTTCTTGCAGGGCAGCAGTCACTGGATCTGTTTTTAGAAGACCTGCATGGCTTAAGGACCAACCTCTGCCAGACCATGTCAAATCTACCCAAATGTAATGACTGTAACAGTGAAACACTAGCATAGTATAGTTGTGTACACTTAACATAAATGTAGATGTTGATGTGTTCACTGCAGTCCTGGTTACCCTCCTGCCATTCCCATTTTTTTCTTGCTATGCCTCTACTTTCCTTTACTATGCTTTAAAGCCTTTGCACCTGAAATCTGTGGCAAGAAAGTGATGTAATGGCGTCTACTGCATGTTTTATACCCCTGACGTCATGGAAGAAGGGACAGCAACCGATGCAGGACCCAAGACTTTGTTAATCAGGCCGACTGAGGGCAACCTGCCAGCAGATTACCCAAATGAGTAGATAGACTCCCCCTATGGTAAGTTGTCTCATTGACTTAACTTTAAAACTTCAAAGCCCTTCTCAACTGACTGTTCCTTTAGGGGGGAAGATTGCTCTGCAGGCAACAAACTGGGAACTCATTACCCATGACAAATGAGTTTTAAACATAATTTCCCAAGGATGCAGATTCCACTTCAGACTTTACCAACCCCAAAAGGTTGGCCAGATCTACCCCCAAATCAGTGGGCAGGGGCTCAAAAGCATTTCTCTACTAAGTATAAGGGCTATTCAAACTGTCCCAGAAGAGGAAAGGGGGCAAAGTTTCTACTCATGACTTTTCCTGATGCCCAGAAAAAAAATGACTCCTGGCATCCTATTTTGGACCTCTCCATCCTTACCACTTTTTTGGTGATCCCAAAATTCAAGATGCTAACTCTTCACCAGTTGCTTCCTATGCTAGTTAAGGATGCCTGGTTGGCAGCACTGGATTTAAATGAAGCCTACTTTCACATCCCAATCAGGGAATCTTGCAGAAGATAACTACTCTTGAAAGCAGGCTTCATGCACTATCAGTTCACTACACTGCCCTTTGGCTTATCGACTGCACCCAGGGTATTCACAAAGTGCCTAGCTTCAGTCATTGCATTTTGGAGGCAAATAAATATACAAATGTACCCATACCTGGACAATTGTCAAATTCAGGCAGAAAGCCAGAACATGCTATTAAATCATCTGGCGTTTGTACAAAAAGTGTTAACTTCTCTGGGGTACACCATAAACTAAAAGAAATCGCATCTTGTACCCTGCCAACAAATTGTATTCTTGGGAGCAAGCTTAAACACAACATCCCAGATGGCTTTCCTCACGCCAGAGAAATATATAAAATTTTTCAGTCTACTTGAAATTACTGGCCACCAAGACCTTGCTATCTGCAAGTCAAGTCCTGGCAGTAACTTAAATACACTTGAAAACATCCTTAGCTGGCTCTCCACTACCTTTCCTCAGGAAACCATAATCCTAGGGGACTTCAATATTGATTGGAACTCCTGCATATCCCCCAAACCCAACTGTCACCTAAACCTCTTTACTTTTCAGCAAACCATAAACTCCCCAACTAGGATTCACAAAACCACCAATGAACAGGCCATCTTGGACTGGATATTGGTCAACAATAATCCCCTCTCATATAAAACTGGAATACTCCCTGACAATATCAGTGACCATTTTCTCACCTATATCACTAAACAAAAAAATAATAATCACAAACAGGCTAGCTATCGTACTATAACAAAACAAACTTCATCCTTCAAAACTTCCTTGATGAACTAAGGATGTAACCGGTCAGCTCTAAAACACCTCCCACTTGATAAGGCAGTTACCCTTTTCAACAACACATTCCTCCAAATTCTTCAGCGTCACACCCCCTCTCGCTTAATTAGAATAGGATCCAAAGCTGCTCCTTGGCTTTCTAAAGAAACCAAACAAACAATGCTATTAAGGAACAAACTATGGACAAAATGGAGAACTACTAAAAACCCAACTAACCATCAAAACTTCAAACACCTTCGAAATACTACAAAAAAACTCACCCTTCTTGATAATTTTATTTACCTCCAATATCAAGAAAATCAAAATCATAACCTCAAATTCTGGTCAGGAATCAAACTGCTTCGTCCAGGGAATTTCAAAACACCTACTCCAGCTAACTTAGCTCAGACCCCACCTAACATAATAGCCAATACATTCAACAACTTTTCTGAAACAATCACCTCTCTAGCAAGTACCATGGTTCCCCCCACATCCCTTCAAAATACCTCTCTTCATAATACCCCCACTCTAAAATTTAGTACAATCTCCACAACCTATATTCGTAAACTACTTTCAAAACTTTAAACCATGTACTCCTTCAGCCGACCAACTACCAGCTGAATATCTGCAGCTAGCAGCAGAAGTACTAGCATACCCAGTCTCCATCTTAATTAACAGAACAATAACCAAATCTACTATTCCTCCCCACTGGAAAGTCTCCCATATCATTCCACTGCATAAAGGAGGAAACACTAATGAACTTTCTAATTTCCGTCCTATATGAAATGTTGTATACACTATCAACTATTAAATCATCTTCTACATAATAACCTACTGGCAGACTTCCAACATGGTTTTAGACTTCCATAGCACTTCCACTGCTCTTCTCTCCTTTACAGACTCATCAAAAATCGCAATAATAACCTATTCTCCTCTGCTTTTTCTTGACCCCTCTAAAGCCTTTGATATGGTGAACCATCACCTTCTGCTTGACGCTTTGAAATCTCTTTCCCTTGACTCTTTGGCATTGCGCTGGTTTAACTCCTATTTGAAAGACAAGAAACAAGCAGTCCTTTGGGACAGCCATTTATCCTCTCAACTCCCAGTCACTATCGGTGTCCCCCAAGGATCCATCTTGGGTCCCCTTCTCCTCCATATTTATAAATAACCTGTCTACTTTACTCCCAACATCCTCATGCATTCAGTATGCAGATGATTCAACACTGTTCTGCTGTATCTCCAGCTGAACTTCATTCTTCCACACAAAGTCTTTACAGCAGCAGAAAACTGGTTCCAACATATCTGCCTCCTCCTTAATCCCAAAAAAACAAATTATTACTTTTTTCTCCAACCCTCAAATCTGCCCCCTTCTCCTTTTCTATTCTCTCTGACAATGGCATTATTACACCTGATTGTTCCACTAGACGTCTAGGTTTTACAATAGATAATCAACTAAACTTCGATTCCCACATTGACCTAACCATCAAAGCTGTCAAAGATAGGTGCCCTCTATAGACTTAAGCCCTTTTTTACAGCAGCTACCAGGGTGTCTCTAGCACAAACTCCTCTAATCTCTACATTATTGTATTCCCCTCCATCCTTTTATCAACCTATCAAAATCTAACCTTCAGAAACTTGCCACATCCTACCACAGCATTGCCAGGTTTGCCACAGGTTCCCAATTTCGTACCCATCATTGTGTTAACCTCAAAAAACTTGGCTGGCTTGAACTTCAAAATCTTATTCTTCTACATCAATTAGTTACCACCCATAAAATTCTCCATTACCCTACTAATACACCTTATCCCTTACAGGAATCTTACTTCCCTCCGCTCAGAACTGCTAGTAGCTACTCTCAAATCTTAAAATAAATCTGGTGACTTCTTGTTCACAAATGTTGTTGTCTCATACTGGAATAAACTTCCTACGGAACTGACTAATTTAGGCTCATCACAACTTTTCAAGAAACAAAGAACTATTTCAAATCACACTGGCTTTGCCCTTGCTCAAATCCTGACTGACCACAGCATCCAACTTTAATTAGTTTCTCTCCATTACCTGTTATACATCCATCTCCTACTTGTCTCTCTCACTAGTACTACTCCTCTGTAGCTTACCTAGCATCCACTTGGATATTACTATTCCTATAATATCACTTTCTCTTTACACTAGATATATTACTGCAACCTGTCATCTCATCTATTTAAACCTGTATGTTGCTTCCTGCTGTGCAAATCTGGTTCTTAAAACTATTGCCTGGCACAAATGTTTATCGTAATTCTGCAGATATTGTATAAACTCTATTGTTTTATTATTTTTTTGTCAATTAAATTTCCTGTTTCTGCAAAGAATATGGGATTAATGATGCTAGCATTTTTTTATCTGTTAAATTGCTGCTGTACTGTCACTATGCTACGTTGGAAGTTTTTTTCTTTAGATTTTTATATTTGTATTACTGTGCTTTTTTTAATGTTTATTTACTAGTATATATAGTGGAGCTTTTCTTCTCGGGCCTCTGCTGAAAATGGACATATATCCAGCCAGACTTGCCCGGTCAACAAATGTAAAATAAAAATAAATAAAATACTGCAAGC
This sequence comes from Protopterus annectens, assembly GCF_019279795.1. NCBI lineage: Eukaryota > Metazoa > Chordata > Ceratodontiformes > Protopteridae > Protopterus > Protopterus annectens. Next base: position 860,284,727 of record NC_056750.1, read on the forward strand.
CTTGGGGTTCATGGCCTCTGGCATTCTACTAATTGCATATACAAGAGTACATATGAGGAAACTATAGTGGTATCTATAAGGCCTATGGTGTCAACATTCTCAGGATCTAGAAGCAATAATTCCTATTATACCTTGCCTACAGATGGTTCCTTTGGAGAGCAGAGGCCTGCCACCAAAACATGGAACTGCCATACACTCTATCCCTTGCCGCCCAAACCCTAACAGACGCATCAGACTGTGCATGGGGGTTGACTTGCCAGGGAAGTGCATTCAGGGCAAATGGAACTCAAGTCAAATACACCTGCATATCAATCAAAAAATGTAGCTGTACAGAATTCTGACAGTCTTCAAAGACCACATTCTTCAAGAACAATAAATGGTAAAGATGGACAGCACCAGTGTTATGTGGTACGTAAGCAGGGGGTTAATCACTCGTACCCTTTATGCAGACTAGCCATAGCTCTGTGGAACACAGCCTTGAGCTACCAAGTGCACCTACAGGCTCAATTCCTGCCAGAAAAGCTAAATGCACTGACAGACGAACTAAGCAGAAATTTTGTTGACCCAGACAAGTGGAAACTGGAACAAAGGGCATTCAACATATTGACAAATGGAGTCCAGAGATAGACCTGCTTGCCTCCTCCCTGAACCACCATTTGGACAGTCTGCACAAGGACTCACCACAAACAAGCTTGGAAAGTGGATGTCATGTCCTTCACTTGGAGAAACCTTTGTTTTTGTCTTTCATCCTCTCCAAGGTGCTACTAAAGATGAAACGGGACAAGCCAAGGACGATACGGATAGCACCAGACTGGCCACTCCAACACTGGTACCCCCTCTTGTGCAGTGTCACTGTCACCATGGCACCTGCCTCAGACCCCTACCCTGCTGTCCCAGCAGGAAGGCCAGATTCTGCACCCTCTGTTTTAAACCCTGAACCTTGCAACCTGGCTAATTACCTGATCTCTGTTACCATCCCTCACTGAAGTGTTGGATGTCATTCTGGAGGCAAGGATGCCTAGTCCTAGAAAATGCTGAAAAATGGAAAAAATTCTGTTCGTGTTTCACTGTTGCAGTCCTTACTCTTGAGTTATCCTGCTGGCATGCTATATGCAGTCTACCTGAATTCCAAAGTCCTGGTCTGCCGTCTGTTGCTGTCGCCTCTTCTCTGACGTCAGTGTGCCATGGGTATAAAAGATGCAGCCAACGCCATTTTCTTCAGTCTTTCTTGCGCGGTGCCCGAAGCAAAAGCAGTTCGCAAGTGCCGGTCAGCCGACTCCTGAGATTTTCAAATCTGAATTTCAGAACCAAAGTCTTCATTAAAGCTAAGTACCCCATTGGGGAAACTTTTTTTCTTTCTCCAGACCGATGTCAGAAAAAGTTAACCATTGTATTTCTTGTGAGAAGCAAATACGTCATAAGGATTTTCACTCTTGCTGTATTCCTTGCCTAGGCCCTGACCACGACATTGCTAGCTGTCTTTTTTGTGCTAGATTTAACCAATGCACTATTAAACGTCTGTTCGATTTTGCATTTCATTACTTTGGCCGAAGGTTTAATTATATCATGCCGTCAGAACAGCCGACGACTGGAGTTTACAAAAAATGCAAGGACAAGGAAAAGGATAGGCATCCGAGATCCACAACTGATGAGGCCTCGGTTAGGCCAGTCGCCGGTTATTAGTGAGGTGCTTTTGCAGCCCCTGGCGCCTGCTACCTGAGAGCCACAGGCAGCTTCCAACTCCCACGTGGAGCTGACTGGGCCTCTGGATACTCAAAGTATTGGATACTCTGAAATAATTCCCTCAGATGGGTCCGGAGCCGCTGAGCAGGCATTGGCTTCTGAGGGTGTCTTCAGACCTACACAGTTATGTTGGTCTTCAGCTTCAAAGAGTAAAGCAGCTCTAAGGACAAAAACAAGTACAGCATTATCCTACTCCGACTTCCATGCCTAAAAAAAATGCTTAAAATGGCCGAACACCTAATTACTTTGATCAGGGGTTCCCATCCCCCTCCTAAGAGGCCTAGGTAAGAGACCGAATATGATTTTTCTGATCAGGTTTCTATTTCCTCTGATTCCTCTACGGAACAGAATTATTTTCCTCCCTTTGAGGATTCTGATGCTGAAGAATCCATTCCTTCAGCCTCTCCTGAGGATTATTATTTTGTGGAAACCCTGCATACCATGAGGGGAGCATTTCCACTGGGAGAGCTAAGATTACTCGCAATGTAAGAAAAGGCTCAGACTTTCTGCTACTATTCCACATGTTCTAGACATTGTGGATTTATTTTAAGAGTCCGGCCTGTCCCTTACTCTTTACCCCCTGCACCTGCTGAGCTAGACGGATACTACAGGGTCCCAGATTCTCAAATTCCTATATAACAACCCCACTGCTGACCCAGAAATTATATCTCAGGGTCCCAAAGGGGTCAAAGCTTCCACTGCAAAAAACCCTGTCCCCTCAGAGGGATTCTAGGGCACTGGACAGATGGGGGGAAACAAGTTTACACTTCTGCTACCTTGGCTGTAAGGGCTTTAAATTGTCAGTTTCATATGCTTAAATATCAGCAGTAAATGTCACTGCTTAAACAGAAAATTTTGACAAATTCCAAATGTTCGGGCAACAAGGAAATGCAGGATTTATTGCATGCAGCTGAAGTGGGAAAGCATACTTTGCAATGTGGTTATGATTCACTGGAGGCCTCTTGCAGGGCTGCTGTTACAGGTTCTGTTAGAAGGCATGCTTGGTTAAAGGAACAGAATCTGCCTGATCATGTTAAAGCAAAATTATTAGATGCTCCATTACAGCATGATACTTTGTCTGCGGCTAAAGCAGAAGTGTTGAAGAAAATGGAGGATAAAGCGAAATCCATGCAGACAGTTAAGGATTTCTTACAGGTACAGCCCCCCAGATTTAGCAGGAACTGGCCTTCAAAAAATTGGTCCTTTCCAGTGTCAGGCCACAGAGGCAGATACAGATGTCCCAGAGGCAGATCTCAGCCCCAAGGCTCATACAGGCCTAAACAATGGGGTGCTCCTATCTCCAAAAGCGGAGAAGACAAATCACAACCTTACAGGAAACAGTCCCAATGACTTTCCTCTGCCAGACCCAAGCACTTTTCCATTGGCAGCCTCTTTAGGGGAAAAATTAGCACTTTTTTCATCAAATTGGCAAATGATTACCCAAGACAAATGGGTCTTGAACATAGTGTCCCAGAGATGCAGGTTCCATTTTCACACCCTGCCAAGGGCAAAAGGTATACCAGACCTGCCACACAATCAATGGGCAGAGGAACAAGTGAATTACAGCCCTCATGGACATGAGGGCCATTCAACAAGTACCACAACAGCAGCAGCAGGGGCAAGGATTTTACTCTAGACTTTTCTTGGTGCCCAGAAAGGACAAAACCTGGAGACCAATACTGGACCTGTCTATACTAAGACGTTTCTGGAGGTTCCAAAATTCAAGATGTTGACTCTACAGCAGCTACTGCCCATGCTGGGCAAGAAGGCTTGGTTCGTAACTTTGGACCCAAGAGGTATACCTGCATGTCCCAATCAGACAATCTTGCAGAAGATACCTCAGATTCATATCTGACTTAATGCACAACCAATTCTCTGCACTGCCCTTTGGCTTATCTACTGCGCCCAGGGTCTTCACAAAATGCCTGGAACCAATTGCATTTTGCAGACAGAGGAATTCAAATATATCCCTACTTGGACGACTGCCTTATTCAGGCAGAGAACAGACATTCTTCTAAAGCATCTGGCATTTGTAAAAAGATTACTAATTTGGCTAGGGTACACAGTAAATGAAAATAAATCAAAACTGGTACCCTCTCGAGATAATATTCCTGGGTGCAAGCTTAAATACACCTGCCCAGATTGCTTATCTCATGCCAAACTAAGGCAACTGACTTGCTTCAAAAAGTTGGCAACAGAGACCCAGTTATCTGCAAGGAAAATCCTGCAGGCCTTGGGCTTTATGGCATCCTGCATTCTACTAATTCCATATGCAGGACTGCATATGAGGAAACTACAATGATATCTAAAGTGTTTGGACTCTGCATTGCTACAGCCTGGAGACAGTAATTGCCCTCATTCATTGCCTGCAACAGGAGTTTCGATGGGCACAGGCCTGTCACCACAAGGATTTGCCATTCACTTTGTCCACAGCCAGACAGACACTGACGATGGATGCATCAGATTATGCCTGGGGGGCCCATATGGCAGGAAAATGTATTCAGGGCACATGGCCTGCAAGCCAGATGCATCTTCATCAATCAAAAAGAGGAGATAGCTGTTCAGAATGCCCTGACAGCTTTCAAGGATCTACTTCATCCAGGACAGCTACTGATAAAGATGGATAATACTACGGTCATGTGGTACATAAACAAGCAGGGAGGCGCACCTTCCTACCCCCTCTGCAGACTAGCAATGACCTTGTGGGACACGGCATTGACTTAAGTTCACCTGCAAGCACAATTCCTGCCAGGAAAACAAATAATTCTGGCAGACGAACTAAGCAGAAACCTCATAGATCCCCACGAGTTGAAGCTGGATCCAGAAGTCTTCAGCATAAGGAAATGGGGATGTCCAGACACATCTATTTGCCTCATCTCACAACTGCCAGTTAGAGATTTTGCACAAGGATTTACCACAAACAAGCATGGAGAGTGGACGCCCTATCCTTCAGCTGGAAAAGTCGAACAGTATATGCCTTTCCTCCACTGCCTCTCCTTCCCAGGGTTCTAAAGGTCAGACAAGAGAAGCCAAAAATGATACTGATTGCACCAGACTGGCCACGCCAGCACTGGTACCCAATCCTAAAGAGCTTGTCTCAAGGTCCAGCATGGATATTGCCTCAAACTTCTCACTTGCTGACCCAACAAAACAATCCGATCCTGCACAGCCAACTCAGGACCTTTAAATCTGGCAGCATGGCGGATAATGTAGCCATTCAGAACACATCTCTTTCAAAAGCTATTATGGATGTCATCTTGGAGGTCAGGAGGCCCAGTACCAGAAAATCTTGTGCAGAAAAATGGAAGAGATTCTGTGCTTGGAACCAGGAACATGGCATTGACGCCTATGTACCAAATATCACTCATATTTTAGAATACCTAACTGAGATGCTGGACAAAGGCCTTTCCTTCTCATCAATTAAGATCCATGCCTCTGCCATTTCAGCCCATTACAATACGGAACCACCTATCTTTTCTCATCCTTTAATATAAGGCAGTACCTCAGAGGGGTCAAAAACATCAGGCCTCCAAGGAGAGCACCAATTCCGGCATGGGACCTTAATTATGTCTTGGAAAAACTCACACTGCCTCCTTTTGAGCCAGCCTCAACAGCTGATATAAAATTCTTATCCTGGAAAACAGCTCTGCTCCTAGCAATAACCTCTGCAAGACGAGTCTGAGTTACAAGCACTTATGGCTCTGGAACCTTATAATTTTTCATCCAGACAGGGTTTCTCTGAGGACAAACCCAACATTTATGCCTAAGGTGGTGTCCAGTGTGGCCCTCAACCAAAACCATTCACTTGCCTTCCTTTTATCCAAACCCACAGAACAAGGGTGAGACAATTCTGCATTCTTTGGACATGCATAGACAGCTACGCTTCTACTTGGACAGAACTAAAGCTTTCAGAAAGACTGAGCAACTTTTAGTGCCATATGCTACAGGATCACAAGGAAAGGCTATCTCAAAACAGACTTTCTAAATGGATAGGTCACTGCATCAGTTTCTGCCATTCTCAGCATGGCAAATCGGTGTCCAAGGGCATTAGGCCTCATTCTACCAGAGCAGCAGCCACATCAGCAGCCTTCCTCAGAGGAGTACCAATCAAAGACATCTTAAGAGGCTGCAACTTGGAGCTGAGTGCACACTTTTAGAAAGCACTAACACTTACCACTTCAAATCCAGAGCAGGCTTTGCCACTGCAGTTCTGCAGGGCCTCATAGCCTCTCCTAATCCTATTTAGCTCAGCCACCCTTCCTCAGCTTTGGGATTCAACCCAGGAGTAATGACTGCAACAGTGAAACACTATGAACATAGTACAGTTGTGTACCTACCATAAATGTAGATGTTAGTGTATTCACTGTTGCAGTCCAGGTTACCCTCCCACCGTTCCCCTTTCTTTTGATGGGGTTTATCTGTACCTCTCTATTCTATACAACATGTGTGGTGTATTTGCTTGTAGATGAAGGAAATGTTTCTTTACTGCATGTATTGCCATAATATATTTAGCCTACCCTTTTGGGGGCACTTGACATCTGGGGCAAGAAAAACTGAAGAAAATTGCGTCTGCTACATCTTTTATACCCCTGGCGCACTGACGTCAGGGAAGAGGCGACAGCAACTGACGCCGGACCAGGCCTTTGGAATTCAGGCCGACTTAAGGTAGCCTGCCAGCAGGATAACCCAAGAGTAATGACTGCAACAGTGAATACACTCTTAACATCTACATTTATGGTAGGTACACAACTGTGTACTTTCCGGGAACCAAACTTGGGATGGGCACAGCAGTGCCCAGTTTCCCTCAGATTTTACAATACTTAACTGAGATGTTTCCCAAGGGCCTAAATTTTTCCTCCATTAAAATCAACGCTTCAGCTCATTACAACACAGAACCTCCCCTCTTCTCTCATCCACTGCTCAAGCAGTTCCTCAGAGGGGCCAAAAATTTGAGACCACCCAGGAGAGCTCCCCGCGGATTCTTTTTAAAAACCCCCCAGCC